>NC_081438.1:24155638-24340842 GCF_949786415.1 Peromyscus eremicus | reverse complement strand
TCTGAACCACACCTCCCACTTCTCACTGGAAACTAGAAATTTCAGACAGCTGTTTGCATTGGGACAGAGGGAGGTTCCCTGGGTGTCTGGGATGTATTGTCTGTGTCATATGTGGGATGATAGGAGATGCAGACAGGGTGAGGACCAGGTCTTACGAAATTTCCAGAACAAGAACGTGGTGGTGGCCGACTTTGGGCTGGCTCGGCTCATGGTCGATGAGAAGACTCAGTCTGAAGACTTGCGCAGCCTCAAGAAGCCGGACCGCAAGAAGCGGTACACAGTGGTGGGCAACCCCTACTGGATGGCACCAGAGATGATCAATGGTGAGTGTTTGCTCTACAGCTCCCAGGAGGAGGGGAGCAGCCACCCACCACCCTGGCCTCTCCTCCCCTTGGCTTCCCCTGGGTCCCCAATTCACTTGTGTTCCTTTCCTCCGACTGGACTGGGGCCAACTTCTCCCTTGGGGCTTTCTGGACCTGTGACCACCTCCCTCTGCCTCATCTTTACGTTGCTGCCCACTTTAGTGTTGGGTAGGTGTTTGGGTTGGTTTTCACAGTGCGTGGCTCAAAATTGTCAGGTGACCCATCTAGTAGACCGTTTTTCTTTCTTTTATTTTATTATTTTTGAGGCAAGATCTCACTCTGCAGCCCTGACTGGCCTGGGATTCATGCACCATCACACCTGGCCTTTTTTTTTAGACCAGGTCTCATTTAACACAGGTTAGCCTCGAACTCACTCTGTAGCCAAGGATGACCTTGCACTCCTAATCTTCCTGCCTCTTTCTCCGGTGTTGGGATTATAGGAATGAGCCACCACGCTCAGTTTATGGAGTGCTGGGTAGAATCCAGTGATTCATATGTGCTGGATAAGCACTCTGCCCAAAGTGCTGGGATTATAGGTAAGCACCACCTGCTTGTCTGGCTTTCCTCTTGTTTGATGTTGTTTTGGGTGTTGTTAGTTTTTGTTTTGTTTTATTTTTGAGCTAGGCCCTCTCTGTTATGTAGTCCTGGCTGACCTAGAACTCACTCTATAGACCAGGCTGGCCTCGAACTCACAGAGATCTGCCTGCCTCTGCCTCCCAAGTGCTGGGATTAAAGCTGTTCACCACCATCCCCTCCAGGCTTTGTCTTTTTTTTTTTTCAAGTGTTTATGGGGCTGGGGGTGGGGCTCAGTTGATAGAGGGCTTGTCTAGCATGCAAGAAGTCCTGGGTTCCATCCCCAGCACCGCATAAGCCAGGTGTGGTGGCACATATCTATAATCCTAGCACTTGAGTGATGGGAGCAGAAAGAGTGCTCTGAGTTCAAGGCCATTTTGGGCTACATAGTGAGTTTCAGTCTAGCCTGCACTAGAGTGAGGCCCTATCTCAAAACACCAAAAGAACTGGCATATGCTGGTGAACATTTTCTGTCCTAGCACTTGGGAGGCGAAGCAGGTGGATCTCTATAAGTTTAAGGCCAGCCTTCCTGATCATGGGGAGTTCCAGTCCAGCTAGGGCTAAAGAGTGAAACCCTGTCTAAAAGCAAAACAAGTGCCGGACGGTGGTGGCACACACCTTTAATCCCAGCACTCGGGAGGCAGAGCCAGGCGGATCTCTGTGAGTTCAAGGCCAGCCTGGTCTACAGATCAAGTTCCAGGACAGCTAAGGAAGGCTACACAAAGAAACCCTGTCTCGAAAAACAAAATAAAATAAAAAATAAAAACAAAACAAACAGGCTGTGGTGGCTCAGTGGTTAAGAGCACTGGTTGCTCTGCAGAGGACCCAGGTTCGGTTCCCAGCACGTAGGTGGCGGCTCCTAACCCTCTGTTTCCAGGGAATCCCATGACTTCTGACCTCCACAGGCACCGGACACACGTGTGGTACACATGCACACGTGTAGACAAAACATTCATACACATAAAAATAAATCTAAAAAATTTAAAAGAGAAGAGAAAACAGGTATTTGAGATAGCATTTGGGCCCCAGGCAGAACCAGGAGTGTCTCATCCCATGACACTAACGTCTACACATCCTCAAAACTTCTTTCCCTGATTTCTTTTGCAATGCCTCCGATACTGAGCCCCCACTCTCCGCCTACACCCCACTCTACTCCAAGACCCTTTCCCAATGAAATTCCATCCGTGTGTACCAGAGATTGAAGACGTCTTTATGATGTGACCAGAGTCACGCAGCAGGTGTTCGTTCACCAGGCAGGGTTGGAACTGCTTCTCTCTCTGAGGTCCCAGCATTCTGTCAGACCCAGTGGAACTGGGGGGCCCTTGATTATCTTTTGGTTTGGGTTTGATTTTTGTTGTTTTAAGGTAGGGTCTCGTATAGCTCAGGCTAGCCTCGTGCACCGCCATGCCCTGCTTATGCCTCGCTAGGGATGGAACCCAGGGCTCATTCATGCTACTCAAGCAGTCTGCCAACTGAGTCACATCCCTGGTGCCTTGGTGCTCTTAGAACTCAGTAGAATGTGATTTTCCTGCCTGTCTGTTACCATTCCTTGTCCTACATCCCCTCCTGACACTTGGTCTCTGTTCAGGCCGTAGCTATGACGAGAAGGTGGACGTGTTTTCCTTTGGAATCGTCCTATGTGAGGTAGGTCACTTGAGCAGCTGTGGCGTCCAGACCCAGTGGCTCCTCTCCACTCTCCAATCCTCTCAAGTTCCAGCCTGGGGAACATGGATCCCCAAAGCCAGAGCACGGCATCAATGGGTGCGGTGCTTAGTCACTGGCCATTCCTACTGAACTGTCCTTAGGGCATTTGGTGGGCTCCCCAAACCCCCAGGCTCAGGGGCCTCCCACTAACCAGGGGCTTTGTGCTGAACAGATTATTGGGCGTGTGAATGCAGACCCTGATTATCTGCCCCGAACTATGGACTTTGGCCTCAATGTGCGGGGTTTCTTGGACCGCTACTGTCCACCAAATTGTCCCCCAAGTTTCTTCCCCATCACTGTGCGCTGCTGTGACCTGGATCCTGAGAAAAGGTGAGTGTGGGGAGGGGGAAGGGGGATACTCAGCCTGAAGCAGCCTTGGGGTGGGATGGGTCTTGAGGAGAGCCAGACTCGCCATCCACTGGTTCCTGCCTGTCACCCACCCCAGGCCCTCTTTTGTAAAGCTGGAACAATGGCTGGAAACGCTTCGCATGCACTTGGCTGGTCACCTGCCACTGGGCCCACAGCTGGAACAACTGGAGCGGGGCTTCTGGGAGACCTACCGGCGGGGCGAGAGCTCCCTGCCTGCCCACCCCGAGGTCCCCGACTGAGCCCAATTGACCCTGGCATCCTCATCCCCGCCTCTGGAGAATACACCCTCACCAGATTCTTCAGCAGGAGGTGGCCTAGGCATGGAGCCCTCATCAGGGCAGTGGTGCCCAGACCCCTACCCCTGACCCAGGCCCTGATTTGCCTTCTCCCCTCATGCGGGGTGCCCCTAGCCTCTCTCTGCCTCTGGCCCCCAAGTCACCAGGCTGCACACACACACACACACACACGTGGTCAGTCACATTGCCCTGCCTTACCTCCCATTCTGTGGGGCCGCCCCCTCCCTCACTTGTCTTTGCATGAGCTGGAGGGTCAGGGAAGCTGGACCCATTCCATGCATCGCCTGCAGCCTCCGTACACCGCACCTGCCGGCAGCTCTTCCCCAGTGAGGCTGGGCTAGAAGGCAACTTTAGAGGGAGCCCCTGTGATGGCTGGGCATGGAGAGTATTTACCAAGGGAGAGGCTATGTTCCCAGGACCCCTGGGGGGAATCTAGGTAGCAGCAGGTATTGACAATGATCTAAACCCCAAAGCAGAGAAAGGTCTGGTCCCACATGCCCACTGGCCAGGCAGTGGCCCTTGCTCTTGCTTAGGGTTCATCTCATTTCTTGATCAAAGCCACTTTAGTGAGAAGCAGGTACTAGTCCTCAGGATGAGCAGGAATCCCTTGAAAAAGAAGGGCAGATGATGCCTGGGATCTAGCTGACAGGGAGGGCCCAGCCCACACAGCAGAGGCCAGGCAGAGGGCATAAGGCAGCCATCCACCAGCACCGCAACACCGCCCCCCAGTTCATCTCAGCACCCTTCTGGGGCCTCTGCCCACTGGCTGGAGCAGCCCCACTCCCTCCTTGGGTGCCTCTGCCCTCTGAGTTCTTTCTGTGTGATCTATTTTTTAAGAAGAGTTGGTATTATTTTTTCATAACGGCTGTAGCAGCCGCTGCTGGGAGTTTAGGGGGGTTGTTTTGTTTTTTGTTTTGTTATGTTTTAGGTGGGTGGGGGTGGGAGGGCCATTGCCTCACTTTGCCTCAGTTGATCATCTAGGACGAATTAAAACTGTGAAGCTTTCTCAGTGCACTTTGAACATGGAAGAGAATCTGAGCAGACCCCAGTGGAACCAAGACAGAAGGAGGCAAGACAGACTTGCCTCTGCCCAGTGACCGTGATAGGAACGAATCCAAACTCAGAACAATAAAATCGATTCTGTGCTCCCCATGCGGGGCTTGCATCCTCATGTGTGTCTGGGGCTCTGAGGGAGCAATCAAGAAAAGACGAGGATTAAGAAGCCTAATGTGGAGTGGAGAGATGGCTCCCCAGTTAAAAGCACATACTGCTCTCACAGTCTATGGGAGTTCAGTCCCTAGGACCCACATCAGTTGGCTTACAGGCTTCATGGAGTCTGCCTTCCCCTTCTGGTCTCTGCGGGCACTGCACTTGTGAGCACATACACACAGACAAAAATAAATCTTGGGGGCTGGTTCGATGTTTTGGCAATTAAGAGTAGTTATTGCCCTTGCAGAGGACCCAGGTTCAGTTCCCAGCACCCATGTGGTGTCTCACAACCATCTGTAACTTCAGTTCTGGGTCATTCATCATCCTTTTCTAGTCTCTGCAGGTACCACACATGCATACATATAGGTGAAACATTTCATTGTTTTTTATTTTCAAGACAGGGTTTCTCTGTGTATGCTGTCCTGGGACTCACTCTGTAGACCAGGCTGGCCTCGAACTCAGATCCATCTGCTTCTGCCTTCCGAGTGCTGGGATTAAAGGCGCGCACTGCCACTGCCCAGGGGGGAAAAAAATTTTTTTTTTTTAAATTTTAAAAGCCTGCTGGTGAGACCAAATGAAGCGGTTCTAGGCAGAGGGTGGGAGAGCACTGAAGGGCTGCCCATCAAGTTTGGCACAGAGATGATGGTCTAGCCAGTGATCGTGCAAGCTTTTCAGAAGCTAGGTTGGACCTGGGTGCACTGTTACAAACCCGTAATGCCAGTACTTGGGAGCTGAGGTAGGAGAGTTGCCATTAATTCAAGGCCAACTTCAAATAAGAGTGAACCCTGTCTGAAAACATCGGGAGGAGGAAAAATGGGGCGTAGCTCAGTTGGTAGAGTGCCTAGCATGCAGAAAGCCTGGGTTTGGTCCCTCGAACCTAAGAAATCATTGTGCTAGTGCATCCCTGTAGTCCTAGCACTTGAGACAGGAACTGGGCATCACTGCCTTGCATGTCAGACTCAGCCACAGGAGAAAACAGGACCGAGACCCTGGGGCTTGAGTCCAGTCAGCCCAGTGATTGCTCTCTGTGAACGAGACTGCTTGGGTCATTTTCTACTAACAACTTGCTTTGTGTAAGCTAAAAGGAAGCAGAGAGGGGAAGGAATGGTCAGCCCAAGCTCTCCTTATAGATTTCTAAGCATTAGGTTCCATAGATGCCTCATCTCAAGCAGCCACGGATGATAAGGGGCCGATCTCAGATCCGTGCTCAGGGTATCAAATCCTGCTTGCATTGGCAGAGTCCCAGTGGTTCAGGTTCAGAGACCACTTCACAGCCTCACTTGGAAAGCCGCCTTGTCTTAGCACTCCCTCCCATACAACTGGTGACAACAGAAAGCTCTTAGGCCAAGTTGGATGATGGAGAAAGGAGAGGACAAACTTCCCGTTTTCCAGGAATTACTTGGATTGCTCAACAAACAGCAAGCATTGGCCTTGTGCCCAACACTTTACAGCACACAGCCCAGCATGTTAGGTCTCTTCAGAGAGATTTGAGCACAAGACACTTCTTGCTCAAGAGTCTAAGGATATACACTGGCCTTCAGGGTTGGTCGGTTTGTTTGTTTTAAGATGGGGGACTTGAGCTGGGCGGTGGTGGCAGACACCTTTAATCCTAGCTCTTGGGAAGCAGAGCCAGGTGGATCTTTGTGAGTTCGAGGCCAGCCTGGTCTACAGAGCGAGATCCAGGACAGGCACCAATACTACACAGAGGAACGCTGTCTCGAAAAACCAAAACAAACAGAAAAAAAAAAAAAAAAAGGACAGAGACATGATATGTAGCTCACGGCCTAGAAGTCGGGATCCTCCTGCCTCAGTTTCCTGGCTGCTGAGATTATTGGTGGGTACCACCATGCCCACAAGCATCTTCAAGATTCTGAACACCAGCCATACAGAGAATACCTCCTCACTCCTAGGTGTTCTGGTTCCATTATCCTGAGGGATTCATGATTGATATAACTTGGTACAAGGAGTGGGGTTGGATTATTTGTTGAGTATTTGAGTCAATGCAGTAATGGGTAACTTGAATGGGTGAGATGGTTCAGTGGGTATAGGGACTTGCTGCCAAGCCTGAGTGTAATTGGGCTTTTCTTCAGGCTGCCAGCTCACAAAAACAACATGGAGACTTACATTAATTATGAAAGATCAGACTTAGCTTAAGCTAGTTCCTAACTAGCTCTTACAACTTAAAGTAACCCATCTCTATTAATTTACTTTCTGCCTTATGGCTTTATTACCTCATCTCCGTACCGTGCCCATCCCAGTTTGCTCTCTGGCTCCTGATGTCTCTGCCTTCTTCCCAGCGTCATCTCTGCCCAGAAATCCTGTCTATTGGCTGTTCAGCTTTTTATTAAACCAATCAGAGTGACACATCTTCACAGTGTACAAAAAGATTATCCCACAACACCTGAGGACCCGAGTTTGGTTCCTGAGACATACATGATAGAAGAAGAGAACTCCTGTAAACTGTCCTCTAACCTCCATAGGCATGATGTGACCAATGTGTGCCCCTCCCAATAATAAATAAAAGGCATTATTTTTGAAATTTATAAAAGGGCCTAGAGAGGCACGCCTTTAGTCCCATCACTCCAGAAACAGAGGTAGGTGGATCTCTGAGTTTGGAGCCAGACTGGTCTACAGAGCAAATTCCAGGCCACCCAGGGCTACATAGTAAAACACTATCAAAAAAAAAGTTTTTCTTTTGAAGATTTTTTTTGTTAATTTTGTATGTGTTTTGCCTGCCTATATGTATGTTAGTGCCTGCAGTGCCCTTGGAGGCCAAAAGAGGGCATCAGATCCCCTGCAGCTGGAGTTACAGATGGAGGTAAGCTGCTATGTGGGTACTAGGAATGGAACCTGGGTCGTCTTCTTTTTTTAATTTATTTTAATTTATTTTTTAAACTTTATTTTATGTGCATTGGTGTGAAGGTGTCAGATCCCCTGGAACTGGAATTACAGACAGTTGTGAGCTGCCATGTGGGTGCTGCCATGTGGGAAACCGGGTCCTCTGGAAGAGCAGCCAGTGCTCTTAACTGCTGGGCTCTCTCTGCAGCCTGGGTCTTCTAGAAGAGCATGTGCTCTGAACTGGAGTTACAGATGGTTGCAGGGCACCATGTGGATGCTAGGGTTTGAACCTGGGTCCTCTGAAAGAGTAACCAGTGTTCTTTTTGTTACTTGTTATTTTTGTTATTGTTTTTTTCTGTTTGTTTGTTTTGTCTTGTTGAGACAGGGTCTTTCTACATAGCCCTGATTGGATTAAAATTCACTATGTAGACCAGGCTGGCCTCAAACTCAGAGATCCACCAGCCTCTGCCTCTCAAATGCTAGGGCTAAAAAGATGCACCCCCACCTCCCGGCAAAACCAGTGCTCTTAACAGCTGAGCCATCTCTCCAGGCCTAAAATTAAAAAAAAAAAAAAAAAAATTAAGAGAAACTTAAAAATTCCATCTTAGAATTGTGATACAGCGGGCGGTGGTGGCGCACACCTTTAATCCTAGCACTCGGGAGGCAGAGCCAGGTGGATCTCTGTGAGTTCGAGGCCAGCCTGGTCTACAGAGCGAGATCCAGGACAGGCACCAAATCTACACAGAGAAACCCTGTCTTGAAAAACCAATAATAATATTGGTTTTGGCACACACCTTTAATCCCAGCACTTGGGAGGAGGAAACAGGAAGTGATACGGCCAGGCAGAGAAAGGAAGTAATAAGGCAGGAGGAGACAGGAGCTCACCTTTTTCAGGCTGAGGAGTTGTTGAGGTAAGAGGTGGCTGTGGCTTGCTCCTTTGTCTCTCAGATCTTTCAACATTTACCCCGATATCTGGATCTGGGTTTTTATTATTAAGACCAATTAGGATTCGGGCCACAGGGTGGCCTTAAACTCAAGATCCTCCTGCCAAAGCCTCTTTTTTTATATTTTATATTTTATAATAATAATAATATAATTGTGATACAGCACAATGGTAAACAACATTCGTAGCAAGCAGAAGCTCTGGCTTCAATCTCCAGCAGCAAAAAGAAAAAGTTTAACCGAAGAACACCGGTGAGCAGAACCATCCGGTCTCAGCTACTCCTGAGGCTGAGGTCATGGCCAGTGGGGAATTTAGTGAGACAAACAGATGTCTAGGGATGTGACTCAATGGCAAAGGTCCTGCCTAGAATCCCTCAGTGAGGAAACGAGTGTGACTTATCAGAGTGCTAGCCTAAGCAGGTGTGGTCAGCTTCCGTTCCCAGGACTTCCGGCACAGAAGAATGCCAGATACAATACAACATGCAGCTAAATGTCAGATAAAGAATATTTTTTTAGTTTAGTGTAGTCCAGGCAATGGAAGCCACAAACTTCTCAGCTCAAAGTGGGGGTGTCCTTCCATCATGAAATCCCCTTAGCTACTCAAGACAGGATCTTTCTGTGGAGCTCTGGCTGTCCTGGGACTCACTCTGTAGACCAGGCTGGCCTTGAACTCACAGAGATCTGCCTGCCTCTGCCTCCCCACCCCCACCCCCAGTCCTTTAGGTACATTTTTATGGTTTGGCCTGTTTGTTAGTTTATAGAATGCCACTGTCTAGCTCAGGGTGGTGTGGTGATACTTTGTTTGTGCTCTAACAAATAAAGCTTGCCTGGAGATCAGAGGGCAGAGCTAGCCACTAGTTAACTATAGAGGCCAGGCAGTGGTGGCGCACATCTTTAATCCCAGCACTTGGGAGGAGGAAACAGGAAGTGATACGGCCAGGCAGAGAAAGGAAGTAATAAGGCAGGAGGAGACAGGAGCTCACCTTTTTCAGGCTGAGGAGTTGTTGAGGTAAGAGGTGGCTGTGGCTTGCTCCTTTGTCTCTCAGATCTTTCAACATTTACCCCGATATCTGGATCTGGGTTTTTATTATTAAGACCAATTAGGATTCGGGCCACAGGGTGGCCTTAAACTCAAGATCCTCCTGCCAAAGCCTCTTTTTTTTTTTCCCTGAGACAAGGTCTCACTACATAGCCCTGGCTGGACACAGATCCTCCTGTCTCTGCCTCCTGCCACACCCCACTGCCTCTGTGCTGTGGAACAATCCTTTTCTACACTATGAATATGTATTACTCTCATTGGTTAATAAAAAGCTGACTGGCCAATAGATGAACAGGATAAAGCTAGGTGGGAAAGCCAAACTGAGAATGATGGGAAGAAAAAGGGCGGAGTCAGAGGAGTTGCCAGCCAGATGCAGAGGGAGCAGATGACTGTGCCATGCTAATAAAGGTACCACCACGTGGCAGAAACATGGGTTAACTTAAAATGTAAGAGCTAGTTAATAATAAGCCTGAGCTATTGGCCAAGCAGTTACAATTAGTATAGGCCTCAGAGTGGTTATTTGGGAGCAGGCAGTCTGGACAGGAGAACTCTGCCTACACCTCTGCCTGTTGGAAGCTGTGATAACAGACATGGCCTACCATGCCCGGCAAATTAGTAGAAACCTTAAGAACTAGGGCCTAGGTGAAGGTAATTAAGTCTGGGAGGCATCACCCTTGAAATTCAAGAAGGGTTCGTGACACTAGACCAGTTCCTGAGAGAATGGTTGTTGTAGGGGACCTTGGAACCCACTGGGTCCCTCTTCCAATGTGGCCGCCTTGCATGTGCTCCTGATTTTCAACACCATGCATTATCAGACCGTCACCAGATCTGAGCCACGATGGGTCCAACACCCAAAGTTCTATAATTATGAGCCAAATAAATCTTGTGTTTACTAAGCATTTAACCTCGGGTATTTTGTTATAGCCACAGAACACACTAAGATACATAGCAAGAACCAAAACACAGGGCTGGAGAGATGGCTCAGTGGCTAAGAGCACTTGCAGCTCTTGCAGAGGACATAGGTTTAATTCCCAGCACCTACATGGTAGTTTACAAGCATCTACAACTCCAGTTCCAGGGGATTGGATACCTTTTTCTGACCTCCTCAGGCACTGCATCCAGGTGAAGCACATACCAGGTGTCTTAGTTAGGGTTTCTATTGCTTTGAAGAGACACCATTGCTGTGGGATGGTCTGTATGTCAAGTGTGTTGCTGATTGGTCAATAAATAAATCACTGATTGCCCAGTGGCTAGGCAGGAAGTATAGACAGGACAAGGAGGAGAATAAAGCTGGGAAGTAGAAGGCTGAGAGAGAGACACTGCCAGCCGCCATGATGACAAACAGCATGTGAAGATGCCGGTAAGCCACAAGCCATGTGGCAAGGTATAGATTTATGAAAATGGATTAATTCAAGCTATAAGAACAGTTAGCAAGAAGCCTGCCATGGCCATACAGTTTGTAATCAATATAAGTCTCTGTGTTTACTTGGTTGGGTCTGAATGGCTGTGGGACTGGCGGGTGACAAAGATTTCCTGACTGTGGGCCAGGCAGGAAAACTCTAGCTACACACCATGACTACAATTCTTATAAAGAGAACATTTAATTGGGGTGGCTTACAGTTTCAGAGGTTCTGTCCATTATCATCATGATGAGGAGCGTGGCAGCATGCAGGCTGCTGTGATGCTGGAGCTGAGAGTCCTACATCTTGCAGGCAACAGGAAGTCAACTGACTGTCACACTGAGGGAAGCTTGAGGAAAAGAGACCTCAAAGCCCACACCCATAGTGACATACTTCCTCCAGCAAGGCCGCACCTCCTAATAATGCCACTCCCTTTGTGGACCATTTGCTTTCAAACCACCACAACAGGCATGCAGCTAATACCCTTATGCACATAATAAAATAAATTTTTTTAAAAAAGAACATTCTGTAGTAGCTCCAAGAGAATGATGGAAGTTAAATTCATTAATCTCTCTCTCTCTCTCTCAAGCAGGTACTCTCCAAGCCCTTGATGGGGAGTTCCTAGGCAGGCAGGTGCTCTATAGTTTGAACCATACCCTCAGCTCCTCACTGGGGGATTCTAGGCAGGCGCTCTTCACTGGGGTATTGTTGGGTTTTTTCTTACTCTTTATCTCTTTTGGGGGGCCCACCACCCATCTCCCAAATAAATCACATACGGAGGCTTATTCTTAATTATAAATGTCTAGCCTTAGCTTGGCTTGTTTCTTGCCAGCTTTCTTTAACTTAAATTATCCTGTCTACCTTTTGCCTCTGGGCTTTCCCCTTTCTCTATCTCTGTATACATTTCATTATTTCTTACTCCGTAACTTGCTGTGTAGCTGGATGGCTAGCCTCTGATGTCCTCCTCCTCTGGCTCCTTCCTTCTTCCTCTCCTCCCAGATTTCTCCTCTCTGCCTGCCAGCCCCGCCTCTCCTTTCTCCTGCCTCACAATTGACCGTTCAGCTCTTTATTAGACCACCAGATGTTTTAGACAGGTACAGTAACACAGCTTCACAGAATTAAACAAATACAACATAAACAAAAGTAACACATCTTAAAATAATATTGTACGACACTGAAGGACTCTAGGCAGGTGCTCTACCATTGAGCTACATCCCAACTCTTGTTCTTTTGGTTGTTTTTTTGGTTTTTGGTTTTTGGGGTTTTTTTGTTTTTTGTTTTTTTTTTTTTTTTTTTTGAGATAAAGTCTCGCTGTGTAGTGCAGAGTGGCCTCAAACTTTCAATCCTCTTGCCTTAGCCTCCCCAGGAACTGGGACTGTAGACATGCAACCCCATATCCAACTTATAATACTCTTCTAAACACCGCATGTCTGTGCTGTGGTTTCCTGGTTTCTTAGAAAATCGCATCTTCTCTCTCCTACTCGCCCCTCCCCAACCCTGGACTGTCCATAGTTACAGGACTCACTGACCCTCATCAAGCAGAGCCACACTTCCACTGGCATCCAGAGAGGGCATAACATCCCAGCTTGGAACAGGTCACCAGTGTCCAGGAGAGCTCTCCAGAGCAGTGACTCCTCAGAAGGCCAGGTAGGAAGAACACGTTCAGCTAAGGAGTTTGAAGCCCATCAGTGAAACATAATGAGATTGTCTTACAAAAGAGAGGGAGGAGCCAGGCATGGTAGCACATACCTTTAATCCTAGCACTCGGGAGGCAGAGGTAGGATCTCTGTGAGTTGGAGGCCAGCCTGGTCTACAGAGCAATTTCTAGGACAGGCTCCAAAGCTACACAGAGAAAGAAATCCTGTCAATAAAAAAGAAAGAAAAGAAAGAAAGAAAGAAAGAAAGAAAGAAAGAAAGAAAGAAAGAAAGAAAGAAAGAAAGAAAGAAAAGAAAGGAGGGAGGGAGGGAGGGAGGGAGGGAGGGAGGGAGGGAGGAAAGATGGGAAGAGAGGAAGGAGGAAATAACAAAATTGCCTGGCATAGAAGCAGAACCAGTAATCCCAGCACTTAGGAGATAGAGGCAGGGTATCAAGAGTTCAAGACTAGCTGGGCTACATGGTATCCTGCTCAAAATTAAAAAATAAAAAAGTGCTCAAAAGAGAGGGGGAGGGAAGGAGGGAGGGAGAGAGAGAGAGAGAGAGAGAGAGAGAGAGAGAGAGAGAGAGAGAGAGAGAGAGAAGTTAATGGCAAGTATATTCAGGGCCAGGGAGATGGGTCTCAGTGGGTAAAGACGCTTGCAGTAAAAAGCATGGAGACCCAAGTTCAATCCCTGGGCCCCACATGGTGGAAGGAGAGAACCAACTCTCTCGGGTTATTTCTCTGACTTTCACATGTGCTCTGTAAAGCGTGTGTATACACAGAAACAAACAAGTTAGATATAACTTTAATTAGATATAATTTTTGTTTTGTTTTTCAAAACTGGTTTCTCTGTGTAGCCCTGACTGTCCTGGAACTCACTCTGTAGACCAGGCTGGCCTTGAACTGTGGTCACAGAGCCTGCCTGTGCCTCCCCAGTACTGGTATTAAAGGCGTGCACCACCACCCCCTGGCTCAATAGATATAATTTTTTTAATGTCCAGGTCAGGCCAGGTATGGTGGTGCAGGCCTGTGACCTCAGCAGGTCAAGAGTTGAAGGCCGTTCTTCCACCGGAGACCTACACGCCACCGATTGTGCCGCCGCCATGTCTCTAGTGATCCCTGAGAAGTTCCAGCACATTTTGCGAGTACTCAACACCAACATCCATGGGCGGCGGAAAACAGCGGCGGAAAACAGCCTTTGCCATCACTGCCATTAAGGGTGTGGGGCGGAGATATGCTCATGTGGTGTTGAGGAAAGCAGACATTGACCTCACCAAGAGGGCTGGAGAACGGAGGACGAGGTGGAACGCGTGATTACCGTCATGCAGAATCCACGACAGTACAAGATCCCAGACTGGTTCTTGAACAGACAGAAGGATGTGAAGGACGGGAAGTACAGCCAGGTTCTGGCCAATGGTCTAGACAACAAGCTGCGTGAGGACCTGGAGCGTCTGAAGAAGATTAGAGCCCGCCCACAGGGGGCTGCGCCACTTTTGGGGTCTTCGTGTCCGAGGTCAGCACACCAAGACCACTGGCTGCCAGGGCCGTACTGTGGGTGTTTCCAAGAAGAAATGAGTTCCTGGGCCTTTGCTGTTAATAAATAGTTTATATGCCTGGGGGGGGGGGAGTTGAAGGCCCACCCTGTCAAAAAAAAAAAAAAAAAAAAAAAAGAACAAGTCTGAAGTCCTGTCAATCAAAGTGCTGTTGATCCTCCTCAATGGACACCGCCCTCTAGATGGATAAATAGGCTGGGCCTAATACAGCGTCCTGAGCTCCCATAGGGTGTGCCCTTCAGGAGGGCTAACCCACTCCGACAGCGGCTGTGGGTTCTAAGGAATCTAGGCCACCATATCCTTCCACTTTGACCTCCATCAGGAACCTGTGAGGGCTGGGGAAGGGCAGGGCTGGAATTCAGGTCATCCCACCCAGAGATGATCCTTTGACCTGAGTTAGTCAGCACTCTTCCCTCTCTAAAGAAATGTGGGAACCACCAGCCACAAATGGCCACTGAAATCGTGACTGTGCGTGTATGTGCACGCAGGTTTACACGTATCCACGTCAGAGGTCAGCCTCAGGTGTCCTTCCTTGGGGACTGTCCACCCTTGTTTTTAAGAGTTATTTTGTTTTTCACTTACTCATCTGTGTGTAGGTTATGTGCATGTGAGTGCAGGTACATACAGAAGCCAGAAGAGGGAGCTAGAGTTACAGGTTTGTTCTGAATCACCCAATTGGAGTCCTCTGTATGAGCAGGAAGTGCTCATAAATACTGGGCCATCTCTCCAGTCCCCATTTACCTTGTGTTTTGAGACCAGATCTCTCACTGTCCTGGGGCTCACAAAGTAGGTTAGCCAAGCCCCAGGGATCCACCTGTCTTTGTCTCCCAGGTGCTGAGATTATAGCATATGCCCCAAAACTCTACCTTTTGTAAGGGTTCTGGGAACTGAACTCAGGTCCTCATGCTTTCAAGGCAGTTTACAGACTTGTCAACCTCAGCCCCGAGCATCTGTGATTAACAGGAAATTTTTAAAAATCTAATACAGTTGAAAATCTATCCCAAGCCACTTTATGGGGGCACACACCTTTAAACACTCTGGAGGCAGAGGCAGGCAGAGCTCTGAATTGTAAGCCAGCTTTGTATACATAGTGAGCTCTAAGCCAGTCAGAGTTACATGGTAAGACTATGTCTTAAAGAAAAAAAAAAAAAAGAAAGAAAGAAAAAAAAAGAAATGAGGAAAAAAGAAAAGAAAGTTGCCGGGCAGTAGTGGTGCACACCTTTAATCCCAGCACTTGGGAGGCAGAGGTAGGAAGATCTCTGAGTTCGAGGCTAGCCTGGTCTACAGAATGAGTTCCAGGACAGCCAGGGCTACACAGAGAAACCCTGTCTCGGGGAAAACAAAGAAAAAAAGAAAGAAAGAAAGAAAGAAAGAAAGAAAGAAAGAAAGAAAGAAAGAAAGAAAGAAAGCAGAGTAAGTTTAAGGTGAAAGTGAAGCCTGGATTGAATACACTAATGGTTTCTCACACAAGGCACCAAAATGTGTAGATTTAATGCATTCTTAATTAACTCTGTGTTACCAATAACATGTCAACGTCTCATTAAGGAAAGATGTCAAAGCCCTTCCCCTTGGTGTCCTTTAACCAAGAACAAGTCCGGATTTGACTTCTTACTTCACTCTCCCTTGTCTGCTTCTGTCTGGTGTGTGTGTCTGTCTGTCTGTGTCTGAATCTGTGCCTGCCTTCAGGCTGTCCTGTGAGTCTGTCCCTGTGTGTCTGTCTGTCTGTGTCTGAGTCTGTGCCTGCCTTCAGGCTGTCCTGTGAGTCTGTCCCTGTGTGTTCTGGAAAGAAAATGGGGTGGGGTGGGGGTAACGTCTTTCAAGGACAAGGTTTCTCTGTGTAGCCCTGGCTGTCCTAGAACTCATGTAGATCTACCTGCCTTTGCCTCCTAAAGGCTGGAACTAAAAGCATACACCACCACTCCCTGGGGGGAAAAAAACAACAAAAAATATTTTAAAAAGGTTTTTAAATAGTGTTAAATATTGAAGCCCTCAGGAGATTGAGGCCAGCACAATCTACATAGTGTATTCCAGGGTAGCCAGGGCTGCATAAGAGAGTTTGACTTTGTCTCAAAAACAAAGCAAGATGTTTTAATTACATTTTCTTTACTTCTTTTTTTTATTTTTTATTTTTTGGTTTTTTGAGACAGGGTTTCTCTGTGTAGTTTTGGTGCCTGTCCTGGATCTCGCTCTGTAGACCAGGCTGGCCTCGAACTCACAGAGATCCACCTGGCTCTGCCTCCCGAGTGCTGGGATTAAAGGCGAGTGCCGCCGCTGCCGCCGCCGCCGCCGCCGCCACCACCACCCGGCTCATTTTCTTTATTTCTTTGCAGGGGGTAGTGGTGCAGCAGCCAGAGTTCACGTGTGGCAATCAGAGGACAAATTGTGGCATTCAGGTTGCACCGATTGTGGCAATTGTGGCAAATTGTGGCAACCTCCCACCAGGCGGGTTCCAGGGTTCAAACTCAAGTTGTCAGGTTTGGTGGACCTTTATTTAATGTTTGGGGGACTTCTGGGGGTGGGTTTTGTTGTTTTGGGGGTTGTTTGTTACAGCTGGTATGTGTCACCAGAGCTCTTCACATCTGGCACACGGGTGGTTCTCTTGGCCCACACCCTCACAGAATCACCTGAGGGTGGAGCCTGGACCTAATGCTGCCTGAGGCGCCCATCATTGCACACAGTGGCCCAGTAACCCCAGGAAGGCCAAGGGCCAGCCACATCTGGTTGTGCACACCTGTCATTCCAGAACTGGGAAGACTTCTGAAGCCAGCCCTGAGCTACTGACAGACTCCAAGGTTAGACAGGACAACTTAGTGAGATTCCCAACCAGGTCTCAGTGATCCCCCTGCCTCTGCCTCCCAAGTGCTGGGATCAGAGATGTGTGCCATCACACCTGGGCTGTTTTTTTAAATCAGGTCTCATATAGTCCGTGCTGGCCTCAAACTCACTATATAACCAGGAAGATCTTGAACTTCTGATCCTCCTAATTCTACTTCCTACCTTAGGAGTGTGGGGATTACTGGCAAGAACGAGATTCTTTTTGTGTGTTTGTTTTGTTTTTCTAGACAGGGTTTCTCTGTGTAGCCCTGGCCATCCTGGAACTTACTCTGTAGACCAGGCTGGTCTTGAACTCACAGAGATCCAACTGCTTCTACTTCCTCTGCTGGGATTGAAGGCATACACCACCATGACAGCCCAGCTGTCTTGAAGATAAAATAAGTCATATTTCAGATTATTTTAGGTAACAAATTAATAGCATTATACCAACAAAATGCTAACATTTTAGAATTGGAAATATCACGAAGGGCTAGTGAGAGACTCAGCAGGTAAAGATGCTTGCTGCCAAGCCTGAAGACCTGAGCCTGATCCCTGGGACATAGTGGAAAGAAAGAACCAACTCCCCCAAGTTGTCCTTTGCATGCTGGAGTACTCTGTCTCTCTCTCTGTCTCTCTCTCTCTCTCTCTCTCTCACACACACACACACAAATGTAACTTTAAAAACATCAGGAATAGCCAGGCGGTGGTGGTGCATGCCTTTAATCCCAGCACTCGGGAGGCAGAGCCAGGTGGATCTCTGTGAGTTCAAGGCCAGCCTGGGCTACCAAGTGAGCTCCAGGAAAGGCGCAAAGCTACAGAGAAACCCTGTCTCGAGGAAAACCAAAAAAAAACAAAAAACAAAAAAACAAAAAACCAGCAGGAATACTAAAAAGTAATATCATAATGACAGTTGCTGCCATTTTACAAGGAGCTGAGAAACTGAACTTGCTGAGGTCACCTAGCTGGTGTGGTCACGCTGTGCTCAATGACAAGGATACATTCTGAGAAACAAGTCATTAGTTAATGTCATCATCATACAAACAGCATGAAGAGCACTTACACACACTGAGTGATGCGTGTTGGTCATTCTCTTGATGCAATCGAGAGACTCGGTAAACAAGATGTATGAGATTGCTGTTGGCCGAACACCAAGGCTTCTTTCGTGGGGGAACTTCTTTTTATGTGCACACTCTAATAAGGACAAAATGGGCTGGAGAACTGTCCCAGTGGGTAAGAACACTTGTTGCCCAGTCAGGAAGACCCATGTTCAAATCTCCTGGATCCAGATAAAACAAAAAAAAACAGGCATGTCAGAGCGTGCCCGTAACCCTAGCAGTGGGAGCTGAGGGACAACAGAGACAGAAAGATCTCTGGGACTTGGTGACAGCCCAGCTCCAGTTTAAGTAAAAGAGCCTGTCTCAAAAGAGTGACAGAGCAGGACAGATGCCCAAAGTCCTTGTCTGACCTCTGCAGTGACCCTCCCCCCATACACACTCAACTCTTATTAAAACTTTTAAAAACACTGAATAAGAGGGCTGGAAAGATGGTTCAGCAGTTAACATCACTGGCTGCTCTTCCAGAGGACCCCATGGAGGCTCACAACCGTCTGTCTCTCCAGTTCCAGGGGATCTGACGCCCTCTTCTGGCCTCTGGGGGCACTGCACACACATGGTGCACAGATGTATGTGCAGGCAAAATACCCACACACATAAAAAAATGGATCAAGCTAACAAGAATATTGGTTATGGTGAGGAGTTACTCAATGGAGTAAGATTGACCCAAAGGCAACCACATCGCCAAAAAGCGGATCCCTCCCCAGCATGGATGTGTAACAGGCTTTCTTTTGGGCCACCAGCCAGCTCCCACATCATGGCATGGGGACTTATTAGTTATGAATGCTCGGCCTTATCTTATGCTCGTTTCTTGCTAGCTCTTATAATTTAACCTGTTTCTCTCCATCTCTGTTTTGCCTCCAGGATTTTTACCTTTCTTCCCTTCTGTATGTCCTACTCTGTGTCTAGCTGGCTGGTGTCTGTCTGCCTGGCTGGCCTCAAGTGTCTCCCTCTCTCTCTCTCTCCCTCATTCTCTCCTCTCGTTCTCTTCCCCTTTCTCTGGAGCTCAGATTCCTCCTCCTACTTAGTCTCTCTGCCCGCCAGCCTTGCTTATCCCTCTACTGCCTAGCTATTGGTTGTTCTGTTTTTTATTAGACCAATCAGGTGCCTTGGGCAGGAAAGGTAAACCGGCAACACATCTTTACCGTAATTAAACAGACACAGCATCTTTGCCTAGTTGAGCAAATGCAGCATAAACCAATGTAACACATCTTTGCCTAGTAAAAGTACTATTCCGCAACATAAACAATGTAATGAGTCTTTACATAGTTAAAGTAATATTCCACAATATGAATGTCTCACAAAAAACTGCATCCCTGAGCCGGGCTGTGATGGCACAGACCTTTAATCCCAGCGCTGGGAAGGCAGAGGCAGGCAGATCTCTGTGAGTTCGAGGCCAGCCTTGGCTACAGAGTGAGTTCCAGGAAAGGCACAAAGCTACACAGAAAAATCCTGTCCAAAAAAAAAAAAAAAACTGCATCCCTGGAGCTCCCTGCAAAACACATAGGCGGCTTGTCTGGTTCAGAGTCTTCTCTCCCCAGCAATTGTGGCTGCTGTTATAACTGAACATAACATTGGGAATGGGGCTTGCAAAGCTTCTAAGTTTTGTGAGCTTCCTAGGAATCTTCGTGGACTTCCTCCCCCTCCCTCTCTCCCTCAGTTCTGAGAAAATAGTTACAGTGACTGTTGTGTAACTCATTTGTGAGTTACTATGTACCCTACAGTAGTTTGTTACACTTTTTCCTTTGAGACCGGGTCTCAAAAAAATAGCCCCGGCTGGCCTTCACCTTCTGATCCCCCTACTTCACCTGCTGAAGCTGGGGGCACAGTCCTTACCCAGGGCTCCCAACATGCAGGTAAGCACGCCACATCCCAACTTTGCACAGCACTTTCAGAAAAGGGTTTTGAAACACAGTGGATTCACATACATCGGCATCTCCACGAGCACGATGCATGAGTTTGGTTACCACAGGAACAGCATCCTCAGGTGATAGGAGTTTTTCTGGCTCCATGCTAAGCCTATGGCACTATCAAGAATTAGCTACATGGTTCAAGGTGAACAGACACATCACTATACATCGAATGATTCGAGTAACTTTATCAGACAAGCAAATTAAACCTGAGGGACAGCGAGATGACTCAGGAAGTGAAGGCGTCGTCCACCAAACCTGATGGATGACCTGAGTTCCATCTCTGGAATCCACGTGAAAAGGCAGGTATGGTGGCACGCGTCTGTAATCCCAGCACCGCTGTGGTGAGATGGGGGGCCCAGCTGCCTGGAGACGACTGCACAACAGGAAAACAAGAAGGCTCCTGCCTCAGTCGTGAAAAGATGACTGACTCCTGAAAGCTGCCCTCTGACCTCCATATATGTCCTGTGTACACACTGTCACACGGGAAGGAGTGAGTACACACACACACGCACGCACACACACACGCACGCACGCACGCACACACGCACGCGCGCGCACACACACACACACACGTACATATGCACATACCAGTACATTTTTAAAAATTACATTGTGTTTTTTAATTAAAAAAATAAGCCAGGCACTGGTGGCGCACACCTTTAATTGTAGCACTCTCAATGTAATTGAGAGACAGAGGCAGTGGATCTCTGTAAGTTGAGCCAGCCTGGTCTACAGAGTGAGTTCCAGGACAGCCAGGGCTACACGGAGAAACCCTGTCTCAAACAAACAAACAAAATAAGTAAAGACCAGTAAGATGGCTCAGCAGGTAAAGGTACTTGCCACCAAGCCTGACCTAAGTTCAATCCCCAGGGTCCACACCATAAGGAGGAGAAAACCGAGTTCTGGAAATTGCCCTCTGACCACACATGCACTCTGGCATGTGCACAATTCCCCTCACACATAGTAAGTAGATAAACGTAATAAATAAATAAAATAAATAAATAGCCAGGTGTGGTAGTTCTTGTCAGACTTTCTTGGACCTCCAGCCTACAAATAACACAGAGACTTATTATTAATTATGAAAGTTTGGCCTTAGCTTAGGCTTTTCCCCAACTAGCTCTTATAAGTTAAATTACCCCGTTTTTATTAATCTATGTTCTGCCATGTGGCTCGGTTACTTCTCCTCTGTACAGTATGTCCGACCCGTTCCTCCTCTCACTGGCCTCTGCTCTTCCCAGAGTTCTCTCTGTCCCTGGAAACCCTGCCTATTCTCTCCTGCCTAGCTATTGGCCATTTGGCTCTTTATTAAACCAATCAGAAGGCACCTTAGGCAAAGACACATCTTTACAGTATTATTTACAAATATTCCACAACAGTAGTGCAGGCTTGTAATCCCAGCACTCAGGATCAAAATGTGGCAGTAAATGCCTTTAATCCCAGCACTCGGGAGGCAGAGGCCATGGATCTCTGTGAATTCAAGGCCGACCTGGTCTACAGAGTAAGTTCCAGGGCATCCAGGGCTACACAGAGAAACCCTGTCTCAAAAAACAACAAAAAAAGTCAAGGTCATCTTCAGCTACATAGGGAGTTCTAGCCCAGTCTGGGTTGCAGCCCTATCTCAAAACAAACAAATAATAACAAACAAGCAGAAAATATAATAATAAAGGTTGAAGATGTAGCTGGGGGGGTTGCTCCCCTATGTGTAAAGTCCTTGGTTCGATACCCAGTATTGAAGGGAAATAAAAACTGTTGGGGCAGGTAAGACGGCTCACTGACTGTATAAAGGGACTTGAGTTGGATCCCAGGGACCCGAATGGAGGAAGGAGAAAATCCACTCCTGCAAGGCCTTCTACTCATAGGCAGAGGAACACCTCATTACCCTCCACTGCCCTACCCCAAAACAATAAGCAAATATATGCAAAAAATTAAATACACGCTGCTTTTAGAATTATTATTATTTTATTTACCTCGGTTTGTTAAAGGTAGCATTTAGGCATCTGCACTGGCCTACCTTTAGGGTCCTGCGAGGACACATCCTCAGCTGCAGCCACTAAGAGCGCTCCCTGTGCGTATTCGCTGTTTCCTTATAAAAGGTGGGCCTTGCCCACCTCCCATCTTTCTCTTCCTTCACTCTTGTCCCCAGGGACCAGTCTCTGCCCCTTCCCTCCCCTCCCCTCAATAAACCCCCCACATGGGCCCTGTTGTATGGTGTGACTCCTTCGCGCCATTTTTAAACTGTAACAGTTAAGATAAAGCTCCCGTGTAGCCCAGGCTAGCCTCCCAAACCTTAGGCAATTGCCTTTCAAGCATCCTAACTGATGATCTCATACCAGCCTTTCCCAGGCTCTTGATTTTTACAGGGTTTTTTGTTTTGTTTGGTTCTGGTTTTGGTTTTTTCGAGATAGGGTTTCTCTGTGTAGCTTTGCGCCTTTCCTGGAACTCACTCTGTAGACCAGCCTGGCCTCGAACTCACAGAGATCCACCTGCCTCTGCCTCCCGAGTGCTGGGATAAAAGGCGTGCGCTGCTGCCGCCGCCGCCGCCGCCACCACCACCACCACTGCCCGGCCAGGGTTCTTTTAAATTGTACCAACGATACCTTGAAGCATCCAAGAATAGTGGAGTCTCCATCAAAGCCCTAGAAAAAGTCCTAGGACCATTAATTCTCACCATGTAGCCATTCCCTGGAGAAACTGCAATTGCAGATCAGGATTCTGATTGAGCTTTTTGTGGTTATTTTATTCTCTGTGCATGGGTGTCTTCCCTGCATGTATGTCTGTGTACCATATGTGTGCCTATACTCTTGGGGGCTAAAAGAGGTTGTTGGGTCCCCTGAAGCCGAGTTACAGTTTTGAGTTGTTATGTGGGTGCTGAGGATGGAAATGAAGTCCTGTGGAACAGTACACGATGCTCTTAACTGCTCCAGCCCCTGGGTTTATTTTTTTAAACCCTATATACAAAAATGTTCATGTGCTGTGGAGTTCAGAGGTTCTCCTTAAGTGTCACTTCTTAGGAGCTGTCCACCTTGGTTGATTTTGAGACAGAGTCTATGTATGTCGTCCTTGCTAGCGTGTGTGTGTGTGTGTGTGTGTGTGTGTGTGTGCAAAACATGAAAAGAGAAGAGAGATCACACCACAGTTCTTGTGTGGTGGTCAGAAGACGACTTGTGGGAGTCAGTTCTCTCCATCCACCAGATGAGTTGTGGGGGTCAAGCTCAGGTCAGGCCTGGTGGCAAACACCCTTACCCACTGAGCCAACCTACCGACGCTTAAAAATTTTTTTTCAGAGCAGAGACTTCTGCCAAAGTGAAACATGCCCAGTCTCTAACTAGTTCAACTACAAATGGCCTATATTCTCATCGCCCCTCTCCAATATCCAGACAGGGAATACAATTTGTTTTGTTTTGAAGATTTATTTTTATTTTATTTTTTATGAGACAAGGTCTTTCTGCACAGAATTCACGGTGTAGACCAGGATGGCCTCGGACTCAGAGATCCACCTGTCTCTGTCTCCTGGGTGCTGAGATTAAAGGCGTGCCCCACCGCGCCCCGCTCTTTGTTTTGAGATAGGAACTCAGTATTTTGCTCAGACTGACCTCAAAGTCATAATCCGATCTACCAGCCTCAGTCTTCCAAGAACAGGACTGCAGATACTTACCACCACGCCCAGTTTGTAGCAGCTGTCAAAGACAAAGCTATGTCCCTTCACCTCGTTCCCACTGGCAAGCCTTTGGCCCCTGGGCATCTGGGGATCTCCACTTAGAACAGGCTGCTGCCGTTTGAATTCTACCCAGCGACCCTTTGTCCTGAAGAGCTGTGCCCAGGTGGAGCAGACCTAGGATACCTCAGTGAGAGCCCAGCACAGTGGCACACACCCGTCATCTCAGCCCTTGAGATGGTGGAGAGAGCAAAAACCAGGGGATTCAAGGTCATCCCCAGCTACAGATGAGCTCCATGAGATCAAGTCTCAAAACCCAAACTGAATCAAGCGCTGATAGACAGCAGCGTGCAGGGTGGCAGACAGCGCCGGGAGGGAGGTGACCACAGGGCAGGGCGGGGCAGGGACTGTAAGAGGCAACCACGCGTGAGACCCATCCGGATAGCACACAATGGGCCTCGGCGGGCAGAGCATGCGCGCGGCGCTCCGGGGTGGGGGGCCGGCCGCCGCACCACGTGGGCCGCAGAGCGCGCCGGGGCCAGCAGCCGGCCCCGTCGGCCCAAGGCCGGGCGCGGCGGCGCGCGCATGCGTGCGTGCGATTTGCGATCAGGCAGCGCGGCGGACAGCCCCGGGAGCGGGGCGGGAGGGGGGAGGAGGAGTTATATTGCGGGGTCCTTCCTCGCTGGCCCGCTGGTTCCTCAAGGAGCGGAGACGGCAAATGGCGGACTTCGATACCTACGACGATCGGGCCTACAGCAGCTTCGGCGGCGGTAGAGGGTGAGGCGGGCGGGGCGCGGGCTGGCGGGCTGGTGGGTCGGCGGGGCGGAGGGCGAGGAAGGCGCGGAGGGGACGGCCCGGCCGCGCTCACTCGAGACGGGCGGCATGAAGCGGCCCGACCAGGCCCGAGGAGAGGCCTGGAAATGGCGCGCTCCGGGAGCGACCGGCGACGGTTAGGCTGCGGGGCTCTTGCTCGCGGCGCGCATCCCTCCTTCGGCTCCGCGCCGGTTCCAGCGCGGCCCATTGCGGGGCCTCGGTCCCGGAGTTAAAGACCTCCAGCGACGCCGGAGGGTTTCCCGGGGAAACCAGCGCCCGCGTCCGGCTTCATCCCCATCGCGGCGGCGGTGGCGGCGGTGGCGGCGGCGGCGGGCTGGGCTGCAGCACGGAAGCGGGCGGAGGCCTGCCCCTCTCCAGGGTCCCCCGCTGCCCTGCTGCTGCTCGGCGGGGGCCCCCTCCGGGGTCGCCTGTCGGTGAGGCCCCGCGGACCGGATGAGGTCGCGGGCCGCGAGAGAGGGGCGATTCCCTTCCGCGTCGCGTCTGGATCCTGGGACGGTCGGATCCAGCGGAGGGAGGCAGGGAGGGCGGACATCAACCACAACAAATAACGCCGTAGTGAGGAGTGGTGTGCGTGTCTGTTTCTCTCTCTGCCTCCCTCGCGTTTGGGATGCCTTATTGACAGGTGCTACGTGTCTGCTGGCGGAAATTGTTCGTTTCTTCCCTAGTTTCTCCCCGCCCTGGAGAATCGCTTTCGCCTTGTTCTGATTCTAGTCAAAATGCAGACGACGTATGGCTAAAAAAAAAAAAAATCAATCCCCCCCCAAAACTCGTTAACTGATGAATAGAAAGCTCTCGGTGCTTAATTCCAAAAATCAGCATCTGGTACTTTGTTCGCTTTTAAACACACATTACCAGTTGGGGTTGTTGCTCAGTAGTAGAGCGATTGTCTAGTATGCCCGAAGTCTTAGCCTCCCAAACAATAGAAATACACAAACCTAAGCCACTTGCTTTGAAAAAAAAAAAAAAAAAAAGGCAAAATAACATTGCCGCTTACAGGAATTTTATAGGACAGTCTGTTTAAGCATCTTGCTTTTTTTGCCAAGGACACACTTTGGCCTTTATCCTTTTTACAGAAAAGGTGACTTTCCCGAGAGAATATCACAGTAGTTCTACAGAGGTGTTAGGTTTCCCAAGTGGCTGCCCCCCAAAGTATCTTTTGTTAGGTGAAGAATGATCACCTTTAAATACCCGGCTTTGGAAATGAGTCACAGGCTTGTTTGGAGGCAGGAGTGTACTGGATAGCATTCATGCTACCATAAGGAGGAAGTTGGGGGTAAGGTGGAGCCACATGTATTTCAGAGAGTATTTTATTTGCTAATAAAAATACAAATAGGTGTTGGATGAAATGTTAATATGAGTGCCCTGGGGGTAGCTTTCTAGGTACCACATCTGTACTAAAATCCTGTTGAAACTTTTTTTTTTTTAAGACAGGGTTTCTGTGTATGTAGACATGAGCCACCACATTCAGCAGTCCTGTTTGTTTGAGGTTTGGGTTGTGTTTTGTTTTGTTTTATTTTGTTTTTTAACTAGTTTGGGGTGGGGGAGTAGTGCTCAGGGGCTCTTCTTACCCAAATCCTAGCACTGTAGAGGTTGAGGCAGGGGAAGCCCAAGTTTGAGGCCACCTGGACTCCATAGTGAGATCGAGTCTCAGGGGAAAGAAAACTGCCTTCAAGCAGATTTGCCGACTTTGTAGTGACGGTGATTGGACTCAGCACATTAGATTTTGACAGTTGAGACTTCTGAACAATTTTAAAAAATTATAAAGTAAACAAATTCAAATTCTCTTACGATGCAGCTCATTTGGAGTACTCACAGGCAGATGGAAACAATGGCCGTTTGCTGGGATGTTCTCTCAAGGCTGTTTTAAAAGTCCCTTTACTTAGAAACCCCGTGACCTGGAATTTTCAAGCTGGCTTCATTTGATTTCTTTCTCTATTTGAGACAGGGTCTCAATGTGTAGCTCTGGCTGCCCTCAGAACGCAGGCCTGCCTGCCTCTGCCTTCAAGCACCGGGATTAAAGGCCTGCACCACCATACACGCAGTGTAGCTGGCGGCTGACTCGTGTGAAAGTACATTGTTCCATTTCTTTTGATTTACTTATTTATCAATCTCGTTTTGTGTATGAGTGTTTTGTGTCCATATGTCTGCTTGCCTTGTGTTGATGGAATATTGAAAGAGTCATCCCTGAGGATGAGTTATGGGCTACCATGTGGGTGCTGAGAATCAAACCCTAGTGCTTTGGACAACAGCACTAAGTGCTGTGCCATCTGTGTGTGGCAGAGGGTGAGATAGGGTCTCTACATGTGATCCTGGATGTCTTGGAACTCACAGGGATCCTCTTACCTCTGCCTCCTGAGTACCACCTATGTACCGATCATGCCTACCCCCCTTTTTGTTCATTCATTTTTGTTGTTTTTTTGAGGTGGGGTCTCGTGTAGCCTAGGTTGACAGCAAACTCACTATGTAGGATGACTGAACTTCCGGTTTTCCTGCCTCTACCATCTAAGTGCTTTGATTTCAGGTATGTTTGGCTACACCCAGAAGCTCGGTTTCTTGAAAACAGTTGGCAGGTCTTTTTGTTTTTTTTGTTGTTGTTGCTGTTACTGTGTTTTGTTTTGTGGGGTTTTATTTTTGAGGCAGGGTCTCTGTATGAAGCTCTGGCTGTCCTGTATACTGGGCTGGCTTCAAACTCACAGATCCACTTGCCTCTGCCTCCTCTTAAAAAAAATCTCTTGAAATGGGGCCTGGTTGCACTAGTTACATCAGTTACTCAGGAGCCTGAGGCAGGAGGATTCCAAGTGAAAAAACACTGTTGGTGAGTGTGTCTATGTGTCTTACAGAAGACCATGTCTGTTCTCAGCTGTTGGCTGCCTTATTTGGGGTAGGTTTTTGTTTTGTGATTTTGTCCCCTCCTCTTACTACTCAGCTGAATACTGAACCCTGGGCCTGGAACTTGCTAGGCAAGTAAGTGTTCTATCCCTGAGCTAAATCCCCAACCCAGTTCTCAGCTATCTGAGTCTGAAATTTAGTGTTAGGGTAGAAGAGTTGACCAGATACCATTAGTGATTGATCTTTTAATTGCTATTTTAGTAATGTTTATATCAGCAGTTATCTCTGTGCTGTACAATTCTTAAACCTTATAGACACTTCAGCATATACTAGAAAGCCTATCTTGTACTTCGTTTGCTTGTGTGAGGTATTTTTCCCCAGTCCAGAACATGACCACACTGGCCTAAGTCTGGTTTTCAGAGGTCTACATTCTCCAAAGCTTTTTTTAAAGCTTTGAACCAGGGTCTCATTATGTGGCCCAGTTGGCCTTGAACTATTAGCAAATCTTCCCTCAGTCTATCCTACCAAGTTCTGGGTTCTAGTCATGCACCTCTTTGGAAAGATGCAGGCATGTTTTGTAGATGTGTTGTATGGCCATGCATTTGTCAAGAAGTGAGGGCTAAAAGCATGTACAGATCCATCCATACACAGCATGGAATGAGGGCCAGGGACTGCATTGTTCTCCAACTCAAGATCCTCAAGAGTTGATTATGCTAAGTCTTGAATGGACTTTGTTTTGCAGTTTGTTTGTTTAGTTGGGAGTTTGGTTTGGTGTTTTTGAGACAGCCTTGGCTGTCCTGGAATTCTCCTGAATGCTAAGATTTAAGGTGGGCACCATTACACCCAGTTGTTTGGTTTTGTTCTTTTGAGGCAAGGTCTCACTATGTATCCCTGGCTAACCTGGAGCTCATGTAGAGCTAGCCAGAAACTTGCCCGTTGCTCTTCAGTGCCACCATGCCCCTGGGGGTGGCGGTTACATGCCATCAAGGCCAGCTCCTAAGTTGTCTTTCTGAAGTTCCAGGTATTTGTTTGTTTGATGTTTTTTCTTTTTATGTGTATGGGTGTTTTGGCAGGGTGTATGTCATGCATCGTGTGTGTACCTGCAGAAGCCAGAAGAGGGTGTCAGATCCAGACAGATGTGGGTGCTTGGAACCAAACCCAGGTCCTCTAGAAGAGCAGCAAGTACTCATAACCCTCTGAGCCAGCTCCAGCCCAGTGGTTCCAGTTGTTTTGTTGGTAATTGACCACAACAGAGGTCTTTTAATTTAATCTGTAATGGCAACAAAAGCTTCTGAGTGCTTTATTAAAAGCCATCAAGCATGAGAATTAGGTGAGGAACTCGGGCAACGGTGGGAATGAGGTTGTTGGAGAGAGCCTGCTAGAAAGTGTGAAACTGCGACTGAAGTGTCCTAAAGCTTGATGTGGTGACATGAGCTGCCCCAGCTGCTTTGGATTCTGAGGCAGAAGGATGACTTGGGACTGGACTGCACAGTTAGATTCTGGCTCCAAAACAGACAAAGCCAGGCATGGTGGCACTCCATGGCTGAGGCAGGATGATTTCAAGGTCAGCCTAGGCTGCTACTATATAGGCCTTTTCCAAAAAAACAACAAAAGATTGCTGTCAGATTCCAGTTAAGGTGCTTATAATTCTGACCTTACGCCTTGTAGGGCTTCTGCTCTGTCTCTTAACATCCCCTCTGGCTTTTTGGAATAGAATTTCACTGTGTGGCCCAGGCTGGCTTGCACTTGAATCAATTTTTGAGCCTCAGCTTCCGTGCTTACAACAGCCAGTGCTTTTTGTAGTAAAACTCACATAACCGTAGCTGTACAGTGTCCCTTGTGTGTTTAAAACTGAGAGGTTGAAGCAGGACGTGGTGGTGCACACACACCTTTTAGTCCACCACAAGGGAGGCAGAGGCAGGTGGATCTCCTGAGTTCAAGGACATCCTGGTCTACAAAGCAAGTGCCAGGACTACACAGAGAAACCTTGTCTTGAAAAAAAAGACTGAGTGGTGTGTGAAAATTGCTTTTTCCACTGATGCTGTAATAGCTTTAATTTTAACCTCACTGGGTAGTATGTTATATACCAGAGTGTAGAAACTTTATTTGGCCCCAAGGCTGTCCCACTGCCCGGAAGCACAGAAGATAGTAAATGTTTATTGAATGATTAGTGCTCAATCACAACTGTTTTCTTTATTCATCTGTTTAATTATCACCACCCCAGTATGTCTTCGCTGGTAGCCTCTAACTAAACCTTTGACTGGAAGCCGTATTGAGGGGAGAGGGACAGCTGAGCTAAATGAAGGAAGCAGGGGAGGCCTCATGGGAACATGAAAAAAAGCCAAGCTGTCTCATGCAGAGTCTAGAAGTACGTGTGTGAATATATACATGACATGTAAGTAGAAGGGGACCAATGAAAGGACAAACATGGGGCATATGTGTGAGAATATGTAGGGGTTACATAACAAGACCTTCCCTCAAAAAAAAAAAAAAAGCAGGGGGGAAAAAGTCTTAATAATGTCTTGGGTCCGGCCCCCCCCAACACACACTATTTCCTTGTACTAGTGCTTAAACTTGGAACCTGCCCGTTTTTCTGTTATATTTTTGGGTTTCTTTTTAAGACAAGGTCACATGGTCTAGAACTTATTGTGTAGTCCAAGCTGGCCTCAAACTCAAGACAATCCTCCTGCCTTCACCCCCTGAGTGCTGGGATTACAATCATAAGCCACTATATATGGCTCTCTTGTTTTTTAAATGTCTTTCTGGTCTTGGCTCGGTGTGGTGGTATAGGCCTTTAATCCTAGCACTTGGGAGGTAGAGGCAGGTAGATCTCTAAGTTCAAGGCCAGCCTGGTCTACAGGACAGCAAGCTACACAGAGAAACCCTGTCCAAAAAAAACCAAAAAACAAAAACAAGAAAGCAAAGGAAATTTCTTAGCTGTGTTTCTAAAAAACAGGTTTTAAAAATGTTTTAAAGGTATAATGCATTTTCTTTTTAAAAATATTTTTAGACGGGGCCGGAGAGATAGCTAGCTCAGCTCTTAATGAGCACTGTTCTTTCAGAGGACCTGGGTTCGATTCCCAGCACCCACATGCCAGCCTAGAACTATCTATAATTCCAACATCTGACACCCTCACACAAACATGCATGTAGGCAAAACACCAATACACTTAAAATTTTTAAAAGTATTTTTAGATTTATTTTTATTATTTTGTAGAGAAGAGGTTTCATTCTGTAGCCCTGGCTATCTTGAAAATAGGTAGACCAGACAAGAATGGCCTCTTAGAATGAAAAGCAGCTTGCTGTTCCTACTAGATTGATTTTTATGTATTAGGAATGTTTTGTCTGCATGTTATATGTGCCTGTTGTCAGAGGTCAGAAGGAGGCGTCCAATTCCCTAGAACTGCAGTTGGGATAGATGTAGGTATTGGAAATTGAGCCTGGGTTCAATTTCAACAAATGCTCTTAACTATCCACTTCATCTTCAGCCTTGAATTTTCTTTATAATTAGTGTAATTATTAGTGACATAACAAAATACCTGAAAAGGAATTTATGCGTGGGAGCTGGGGATACAGCTCCTTTAGGAGTGTGTACCTAGCATGCAGAAGCTCTAGATTCCACCCCCAGCACCAGGTAGATCAGCTGGTGGTATAGCTATGTCTATAACCCCAGCATTTAGAGAGAGCCAGAAGTATCCAAAGTTCAAGGTCATGTGCTGCATAGCTAATAACTTGAAGCCAGCCTAGGATACAGGAAACTATCTCAGACAGCAAACAAGAGAACACACAAGCACGAATGCTTTCATCTCTGCTGTCTTTACTCAAGGAATTGCTGCTTTGGTTGACACCTTAGCAAGGACATCCAGGAGGAGTGTTCCCGGGCCTTTCAAGAAGCTGTGAGTCCTATTTGCTATTGCACTAACACCTTACAGTGCCAGCTTTTGCTCTAGCATTCAGAACACTCCTATTCTGTCGGTTGAATGCATTCTTCCCAGGATGTGATTGTGGAGCATGTATTTGGCTGTTAAGTTTTTACTTTTTCAAGACAGGGTCTCTCTATGTAGCCCTGGCTGCCCCGAAACTCACTATGTAGACCAGATAGGCCTCAGACTCACAGGGATCTCCTGCCTCTGCTTCCCTGGTTAAAAACTTGGGCCACCACACCAGGTGCATTTGGAATTTGGAAACTCAGCAATATTCTGTAGATGGAGATGTTGGCATATTTCCTTATAAATATCCCAAAATGCATATAGTATCATAAATCACAGTCATTAGTAATAGGATTTCCAACCCTTCAAAGAGGGATGTGGTCAAGCTCTTGTTGATAGACATGGGTCTTCTTTCTCCTCACTCAATTTTAAAATGCTTTGTCTCAGACTGGCATGAACTTGACCTTGAACTTCTGATCTTCCGGCCCCAACCTCCAAGTGCTCTGATTGCGGGAGTGTGCCACAGGCCTGCCCCCCCCCCCTTTTTTTTAAACCGCATAGTTGCATGGTGAAATGGGCATTATCCAGTTTGGCACTGTCAAGGTTTGTGCAAAACCCAACAGCAAGATGAGTATAGACTATAAGCTGATAAATATGGAACGTTGTGGGTCATCAGAACCTATACAGTAAGAGTAACTGAAGGCTTGTCTTTGAGGAAAGACAGCATCTGTGCAGGTTGTGGCAGGGTCTTCCCGTGTACTCCAGGCTGACCTCAAACTCAGATCTACCTGCTTCTGCCTCCCAAATGCTAGGGCTAAAGGTGTGCACCAACACACCCAGTCTTTTTTGTCCCCCTGCCTCAGCCTCCCCAGTACTAGGATTAAAGATGTGTGCTACCACTGCCTGGCTTAATGCGCCCAGTGTTGTGGGGGGCAGGGTGTATGAAACACCAAGATGAAAGAATGACAATTTGGACAGAGGAGACTGTTGAGATAGACCAGTATGGACCAGGCTATCCTCAACTCAGAGCTCTTGAATTTATCTCGGCCTGTTTCTGCCTTGTGGGTGCTGAAATTAAATGGATGTGCTACCACGCCTGGCATATTTTACTTCTGAGACTGGGTCTCCATATTTACCCAGCCTGGCATAGAATTTGGTACATAACCAAGAATGACCTTGAACCCCGATGTTCTGGCCTGCTCTTGTGTGCTTTTGACACTAGGATTGGAGACATGTACCACCATGCTTGGCTTATGCATCGGTGTGGATAGATAGAGCCTTGGGATTCATCCACACTAGACAGATACTCTATTGTTTTGTTTTGTTGAGATAGTCTTGTTAAGTTGCCAGGCTGCCCTCAAATTTGAGACTCCCGCCTCCTATGTGTGTAGCTAGGATGTGTGCCACTAGGCCAATTGGACCACTTTGATTTTCTGCCTCATTTACTTCATTGGATCCAGCCTCCAATGATCTCTACTCCTTTATAGGTGTCTCTGAATTTGCATTGTGCTCAGGGCAGCACCATGGCCTCAGGCTTGCTAGGCAGGCCTTTCACTGAGTGCTGGACCTGATTTTTCTTCTGTAGTCACCTCTGTGTCTTTGCCAGCCATCTTAGTTCGCTTCCTCAGTTGGCTGTCTGCAAGTGAGCTCAGGTTCCTGGTGCTGTGAGGACCTCTGACTCCTAGCAGCCTGCCCCAGGGTTCATCACTGAGCACACTGGTGTCCTTTTCCAGAGGCCTGCCCTCTAGGCAGAACTGGGCCTTGACCTTTAGACATCCCACTGTTTGGTTGGCTGGAGTGAAGAAAAATGACAGCCTAAAGGATTTGGGTTACACTTGGCAGCTAAAAGTTAGATTTCCTCAATTATTATTGCGACTTTGAAACATACCCATTGTGTCATAGATCACTAGTCTGTTCCAAGTGGTCATTGAAAAGCTGTGGCTTGGAGGTGACATGTGATAGGGCCTGGGAGCTTGTGGGTGTCAGACGTGGCTTGAGTTTCAGGGTGCAGAGCTAGGATCTGCACTAGGATCTGGGCTACCTGATTCCTAGTTTCCGTTCCTCTCTACCATCTCCCAAGTACCAGGCTCAGATCATAACCTTGGGCGTAGCAGCCTAACCTGGAGTGCTCTATGATTGTTATTAAATTTTATATGGTACTAGGTATTTATGAAGTGGTTTATAGTCAATTAAATTCATTTATGAAACTAAGGTTTCAAGCATTTATAAAGTAACAGGCAAAACAGAAACATGCTGTGTATCTTCATCCCAGCACTGGGGAGGTTGGCAGGCCTGGACTTCATAGGAGAAAACACAAAAACAACTGAGGTACAGAGAAGTGATTGGTAGAGGTCCTATTCCAGGCTACCAACATCAAAAATAAATTGGCTTCCTAGACAGATTCTGAACATGTAGCCCAGGCTCAGTACTAAGGAAGTATTTTTTCATGGAGTGGTTTACACATGCTACCGCCTGAGTAAGGTGCTGGCTTGCTTTATCTGGACTTTGGACTCCTCTCTCTAACCAGTTGTTTGGTGCCTGATGTTTTGGAAACTGATGTTTCACTCTTCCTGGTGCTACTTGGCTGAAAGCTCAGCTTTCTGCCTTCCCCAGAGTGAGAGCTGCCCCTACCTATGGCTTTGAAGTCAATCCCACTGTCTTTTTGCTTTTTCAAAACAGTTTCTCTGTGTAGCCCTGGCCATCCTGGAACTCTGTAGACCATGCTGGCTTTGAACTCAGATCCACCTTGGATTAAAGGTGTGGGCCACAATGCCCAGCAGAGAGCACCACCCTAACCACCTTATTCCTCGGCCTGGCCTTGCTTCCACACAGGTGTTTTACTAAACCTTATCGTAATACCTGTGCATTCATGAGCTCACTTCCAGAAATAAACAGTGCTTGAAGTAGTGTGCTTGCACTGTCCTGCCCTGGTCGGGGTGAGTCACATCCCTGTGTCTAGCATATCCTTGCCGCATGTGCCACCCACACAGCGTCACAGCTAGGTGAAGCTCCTGGCAGGTCATTAGAAGGTCAGTCAGAGTACCAAGGGTGAGTAGAGTGCAGTGTGGTGTCCTGACGGTGGCTGCAGCGGTGCTCCACTTACTTCACTGTGTTACTGCTCGTCTACTGTGCCTTGCTTAAAGGGCTAGTAAGCGCGCAGTTTTCAGATACTCGTGATACCTGCGTGCCCTCGGGCCAGTCCTAACGGAGCTTACTGAGGAGATTCAGAAGGTGCTTTGGGAGGAGGGAGCGTGAGAGTAGTGTCAAAGGCAGTGGGGCTCCTCTCACATACATACAGCCTGTTCTGCTGCTGGGAGTTAGGTCAGGCTGAAGGACTTCCTTGGGGAGTGACAGTTTGGGTGTGTGTTCTGTGTTTGTTTGAGATGGGATCTTGAGATAGACCACACTGAGTATGAATGTGACATGATCCTCTTTTATGTCTCAGGGACTAGGATTACAGGCATGCACCCACAGCTTTGTTAGGGCATTCTCTCTTCTCTCTCCCTCGCCCCCTCCCCCAACTCCTTTGTTCCCAATTGGCTTTTGGTTTTTCAAGGCAGGGTTTCTCTCTGTAGCTCTGTCTGGCCTGGAACTCAGATCCTCCTGCTTCTGTCTCCCTAGTACTGGGATTAAAGGCTTGGGCCACCATGCCTGGCATTTGTTAGGGCATTCTATGACCACTAGTCAGCAGCAGAGAGAAATGATTGTGGCACCAGTATGTTAATAATAACCTCAGCATCTGGAGAGATGCCTAGGAGCTTTAGAATACTTGGAGATAATCTGGGTTTGATTCCCAGCACCCACATAATGGCTCACAACCTTCTGTAACTCCGGGGAATCCAACACCTTTCTGACTTCTGTGGGCACCATGCATGTAGTACATATACATGCATGCAAAGCATTCCTACACATAAATATATCTAAAATGAAAGCAAGCTGAGTGGTGGTGGCACTTGTCTTTAATCCCAACACTCAAGAGGTAGGGGCAAGTGGATCTCTTAAGTTCAAGGCCAACCTGATCTTCAGGGCAAGTTCCAAGACATCAGAGCAGTTACACAGAGAAGCCCTGTCTTGAAAAAACAAAATAAAAAAATGAAAAAAACAGGTGGACGTGGTAGCATACGGCTTTAGTCCCACCCTGGGGAGGCAGAGGCAGGAGGATATCTTGAGTTTGAGGCCATCCTAGCCTACATAGTGAGTTCCAGGACAGCCAGGGCTATGTAGAGAGATCCTGTCTCAATAAGTAAGAACCAGAATAAAAAACTTCAGTCGTCCCTCCTAGAAAAAAATTCCCCACATCTCTTGTGGCTGGTCTGTTGTGGTTTTTGTTTTGTGGCTGGCCTGCTGACCTCCACCTCACTGTGTAGCTGAGAGTGGCTTGCTCCTGCCTCAGCCTCCTAGTTACTGGCATGTACCACCATGCTCTGCTCTCTTTGGTTTCTTGGTTTGCATATTTAGTCCAGGGGTCAGTGTTGGGTGTCTTCTTTAGTCACTTTCCAGCTTAGTTTTGAGACTGGTTCTTACTAAACCTGGAATTGTCTATTCAGCTAGCCAGTAAGCGTCGTTTAGCCCATCTTCCCCCAGCCCCAAAGCCAGAGTCTTACGTAGCTTCAGCTAGTCCTGAACTTGTGATCCTCCTTCCTTCATGCTCTTCCTTCATGCTCTTTCCATTTTTTTTTTTTTTTTCAAGACAGGCTTTCTCTGTAGCTTTGGAGCCTGTCTTGGAACTTGTTCTGTAGACCAGGCTGGCCTCAAACTCAGAGATCCGCCTATCTCTGCCTTCCAAGTGCTGGGATTATAGGCGTGTGCCACCACCGCCCAGCTGAATTTTCCATATTTCTTGTGTGGTTACGTATGGAGGGTATTGACTTAGGTTTTACTACATAAATATTGTAGACACAGATTCCAGCCCAGCAAGGGAGTCAGTTGTCATAGATGTGGTATGTTTGGAGCTTCTTGTACAGTTTTTGCTTAGATTCTGTGTTTCTATGGCTATTTCTGACCCAAAAATCAGGCACTTTTTTGATAAAGTGAGGGGGGTGCTGGGGAGACAGTGAGACTGTGGAAACAGATCGGTGAGTTACTGTTCTGGGTCAGGAGCTTTAAACTCTTATGCATCTCTCCTCCTAGGTCCCGCGGCAGTGCTGGTGGCCATGGGTCCCGAAGCCAGAAGGAGCTGCCCACAGAGCCCCCCTACACAGCTTACGTAGGAAATCTCCCTTTTAACACAGTTCAGGGTGACATAGATGCTATCTTTAAGGATCTCAGCATACGGAGTGTGCGGCTAGTCAGAGACAAAGACACCGACAAATTTAAAGGTAAGTTTGAGGTATTGTATTTATTGTGGGTGGATGTGGAGGGTTAAGAGGTGGGATATATGAATAATGAGTCAAGTGAGCCAGAATGCTCTGCTCTAGTGTGTGTTTCCTGGGTTAGCCTGGTCCACAGAGCAGAAATGAACGTAGCCCTCCCTTTACCTCAGTTCTGCAATCCCCTTGGGGGAACAGTGTTATGATTATAGTTGGTAGTGGGATATGGTATATGCCTGGGTTTGTCTGCCCAGCTTTCATCCAGTTCTGTCTCTGCAGGCACAGGAGCTATCTCAGAGGAAAAGGAGGTGATAAAACTAAAGATAACTTTAAAACAAAACAAGAAACTTTTTACTTGTGTGTTTGTACATCCCTGAAAACATTTTTAATTAGATTTATTTTTATGTTGCATACATGCTTGTATGTGTATGCACCATGTGTGAGCCCATTAGATTGCCTGGATCTGGGGTTACGGATAGTTGTGCACCACCATGTGGGTGCTGAGAATTGAGCCCTGATCCTCTGCAAGAACCAACAACTGCTCTTACCAAGTGAGCCATTTCTCCAGCCCTGAAAATAACTTTCAGTTTCTCTCTCAGTGTCTTGTTTTTCTTGATAGCTTCCTGGTGATTGTTATAAGAACCGAAAGTAACCTCAGTGGTGCCAGACTCCCTGGGAAACTTAGAGCATATTTGGGAGGGCTAGTTTGTTTCACATAAAGCTAGTGTCTGCACAATGGTGGCTGAATGGGCCAAAGATGGGAAAGATGGGTAAGCATGTCCTGCCTCCCAGGCCTAAGTGTGTGATGTCCTGGGTTCATTCAGCTTATCCTGTGCATCCAAGAGAAGTACAGGGTGGAAGCCAAGCCAGAAGAAAAAAGCATGTGAGTGTGGCTTTACCTCTATAGGCTTTGCTTCAGACCCTGCAGCTAGTTATAGTGTATAACATATAGTAAATGCAGGTGTTAGGGAATCTCTGGGTGCGTACTAATAAGCACTAGCCAACCAAATTTACATAAGGTGTATGGATCAATGAAGCTTCAGGCTGAATCAGTATTGGGTGTCTTGGGGTCTGTCTCTTGGAACATTGTGTTGAGTTAGAACTCTGGAGGTTGAGGTATGTGACTGTGCTGTCATTGCCTCCTTGAACTTGGAGATCACTGTCCCCTTAGCCTTCTGCAGGTTGGTGTTCTCTAACATAGTGAACAACAACAGCTAGCTCTGATCTGCCAAGCACCGTTTACTGTTTCCAAGTGGGGTCTATTTTTATACAGAGTGACCTGTGAGGAGGGCTATGGGATACAGCCTGAGCACATGGGTATGAGCAGTACTTAACCCAGGTTTAGGCATCACAGGAGAGGGCAATGTCAGAATCGTTGTCTGGGATGTGGTTGTTACATCAGACTTCCAGCCCATTAACATCAGAAAGTTTGATCCTGTCGAGCCTATAAAAAGTAGGAATTTAGCAGGCACCATGAGCCTCTTCCTTCAAAACATTGTAGGTATTAGTTTGAATCTGAAGTCTGCCTCCCAATTGGATCACATTAAACACGGTCCCCCAGAAGCCGGACAGCTCTGCAGTGGTCCAAGAAAGGTTTTAACAACTGTAGTTAAAGCATATAAGCAGAAGGCTGGGGGCGTGCGTCTATGGCAAAGCACTTCCCTAACATACAGGAGGCTCTGCATTCCACCCCCAGCACTGCAAGAGGAAAAGTAAGTACATCTAAGAAGGGAGGCATTGTAGAAACCCTTGCTGTGTCAGTGCCTGGTTAGCACTTTCTACCTGATGGAAGACAACTAAGGGCTTGGGACGCGGCGTAGACGGTAGAGTGCTTGCCTAGCATGTGCTTAGCCCTGGGGTCTATGCCTATAAACCAGGCATGGTAGTTTATATAATCCCAGCACTTGGGAGGTGGAGGCAGGAGTTCTAGTTATCTTTACTTACTTATGTAGCAAGTTTGACGCCGCCGTTCTGGGCTACATGAAACCTATCTTGGCAGGCCGGTATACTAGCATGTTCTGGGATCTGCTGGCACCCGGATGGCACAACACTACGGGCTGGTGTCTAGTGATGCTAATGAGATTCCAGCAGACCTGGAGTCCAGGATGTGTGTACAAGGAGGCTTCTGTTCTCTTCCAGGGTTCTGCTATGTAGAATTTGATGAGGTGGATTCCCTGAAGGAAGCTCTGACATACGACGGTGCAGTAAGTACTCTCAACCTCCGTTGCCCAGGCAATAACCCGAGATATGTGTTCCCATTGATACATAAAGTGTTTTCCCCTTGTCCTCAGCTCTTGGGTGACCGGTCACTTCGTGTGGACATTGCAGAGGGCAGAAAACAAGATAAAGGTGGCTTTGGATTCAGGAAAGGCGGACCCGATGACAGAGGTGATTAGCTGTTTTAAAAGTGGACGCGTGTGCTGTGGCACACACTGTGAGCACTGACGCAAAGGCCTGATGGGTCCCTGAGAGCTTAGGTTTTCTAGTATTTCTGCAGTGACTTAGGGTTTCTATTGCTGTGATGAACCACCATGATCAAAAGCAACTTGCAGGGCAGGGTTTATTTGGCTCACACTTCCACATCACTGTTTATCACTGAAGGAAGTCAGTGCAGGAATCTGGAGGCAGGAGCTGATGCAGAGGTCATGGAGGGGTGCTGCTTATTGTATTGCTACCCATGGCTCCCTTAGCTGGCTTTCTTCTAGAACCCAGGACCTCCAGCCCAGGGGTGGAGCCACCCACATTAATCACTAAGAAAATGCCCTATAGGCTTGTGTACAGCCCAGTCTTATAGAGGCATTTTCTCAATTGAGGGTCCTTCCTCTTGTGACTCTAATTTGTGTCAAGTGGACATAAAATTGTCCAGCACGTGCAGCGGCCTTGCTTTGTCCTAGTTAATCTTCTCTTGCTATGGTAAATCAGTTTGATTTACCATAGCTGCTTACTGGCTTGCTCCGCTTGCTTCCTTATACAGTCCAGGCTCACCTACCCACAGGTAGCACTACCCAAAGTGGGCTGGGCCTGCCCATGTCAATCATTAATCAAAATATCTCCTCAGACACTCTCACATGTCAATCTAATAGAGACAGTTTCTCAGTTGGGGTTCCCTCTTTTTAAATGATTGGGTCATCATGACAAAAAACTGATCAGCACAGAGCTCAACTTTATCTTTTTTGTGTGTCCTCAGGAATGGGTGGCTCTCGAGAATCTAGAGGTGGATGGGATTCCCGGGATGACTTCAACTCTGGTATCAGTATTTAAACATTCCACTCTTTCCCATTCCCTTGTTTTCCTTTGTTTCTAGGGAGTGTCCAGCCTAGACAGCCTTAACTCTCTCTCCAGAGAGACTCCCCTGCACTGTTGCTGGGGCTATAGCCAGGGCAGCTCCTGTGGTTTCATATATGATACGAAAAGAACTAGCAGTGTTTCTAGAAATAACATAGCATAAAGGTTCCAGAGGTGCCCAGGAAACCTCAGTGCTATGGATCTTGATGGCCAGTATTTTTCTTGAAAAGCATGGAGCTCTGGTCTGGTCCCTTCTCTTCAGGGTAGATAGGCTCTGCCTTAGCATCCCCTCCTCAGCCGACCCAGGTTGATGAGAGGATGTCTGCATCAGTAAGTATGGGAGGCACAGGCAGGCAAATACAGAGTCCTGTAGCCAGTCAGAAATGAGCTTATTCATAAAAGTACAGTAGCGTGCAGTAAGTCTGTAATTTTATGTATAAGCTGGTCTCTGACTGAAATGTGCAGCTTGTGTCTCAGAGCCAGCCCATGCAAGGAAGGCAGGTCTTGGGGTGGAGGCCCCTGTCCTACAGTGTTAGAGCTTTAGGTCCTAGAGATAGCAGGGTGACTCAGAAATAAAATGAGCAACTTACTAGTGACCAGAGCCCTCCGGCAGCACTTTGACTCAGCCATGAGTGGAGCAGGAAAGTAGATGAAAATGTCCCACTGGAGCTGGGAGTAGGTAGTTCAGCAGCTAAGCACGTGGGAGAGGTCCTGAGTTTAAGCCCTGCAACCATATGTGCGCACATGCCTCCTCCACCAGAAATAACAGTGTGCTAACCTTGACTTTGTAAAGAGAGCTAAGGTTTCCGTGGTGTGCTTCCTAGAAGTCTGTGGAAGATTTACGTGTATGAGTGTTTGTATACTGTGTATGTGTACACCATTTGTGTGCTTGGTTCCCACAAATTAAGTGTATGACCTATCTAATCCCAGTGCCACGAGGACTGGGGTAGGGAGATTTCAAATGTGAGTCACATAGTAAGACCCTGACTCAGAAAAAACGTGGAGAATAGTTACAAGGAGTAAAATTTCTACTTTGAAAGGGGAATTCAAATAAAGGAAGCAGACATGGTTGTCTGAATACACTCTTGTGCTGTGCTCTGTGTGTGCTGTTCTGGGTTGGTTTGTTTTGATGAGAGCCCACCATATACCCTTGACCTGCCTGGAGCACTGTGTAGCCCAGGCTGGCCTCAAGTTCAGATCCATCTTCCTCCCAAGCACTGGAATTAAAGGCATGTGCCACCTGCCCTGGCTTTTAAAAAGGTATTTTTAAGTTTGTTTCTCCGTGTGTGCACCAGCTACAGTGTGTATGTATGTGCAGGTCAGAGGGTAGTTTTCAGAAGACATTGTCTCCTTCCACCATGTGGGGACCAGGTACTGAAGTCAGGTCAACAGGTTTGGCAGCAAGCACCTTTACTTCCTGAGTCCTGTCTTGGTTTATTTTTGATACAGAGTCTCTCATTGGCCAGAGCTTACCTGTTCAGCTAGGCTGCTGGCCAACGAGCCCCAGGGATCCACTGTTTGTGTCTCCCCAGTGCTGAGATTACAAGTCCATGACACCACATGAGAAACCCATGGAGGCCAGTCTTTAGCTCCAGATTCCCTGGAGCTGTAGTTGACAGGCAGTTAGTTATGAGCCACCAGATGTGGGTGCTAGGACCTGAACTTAAGTCCTGAGAACAGCAAGCTCTTTGGATGGGTGGATGGATGGATGACGGCTGACTGCCCACCACCATTTTTTTTTTCTGCTATAGAGGCTTCCTATGTGATCTTGGCTGGCCTCAAAGCTGGTAACGTTCCTGTCTCTGAGAAACACTCTCTATTGCTGAGAATTCAGCATCTCTTAAGTGAGCTGCAGTTTACGCTGTGGAGTCTCAGCACATACGAGTTGTGATGATGTGAGATACCTCAACTCTTGGTGCCTTCTGAGTGGTCCACACCACTGCAGAGACAAGTGGGGTAGAGCACCTGCCTAGAACCCCCAGTGAGGGGCTTAGGAGTGGCTCAGTGGTTCAGCACTGGCTTAGAATCTGCAGTGAGAGGTAGGGGTGTGGCTTGGAGGTGGAGTGCTTGACTAGTTCCTGCCTTTAATCTCACTAGGGAACCAGGGGCAAGAGGATCTGAGTTGGAAGCCAGCCAGGGCTACTAGTTGACACCCACCTCAAAGGGGGAGGTGCTTTCCTAGCATCAGTGAGAGGCTAGGGGGCGTGTCTTAACAGCAGAATGCTTCCCTAGCACACACAGGGTCTGGGTTCCATCCCCAAATGTGTAATTACCCAGCAAATGCACATTTTTATGCACTTAATTTTGGAAAAAATAATCTCAGATACTAGACAAACTAAACATTAAGTTGAGAATCAATTCCCAAAACATTGCTTGTCTCTTTGATGTAATAGTATAAATAATTGTTGACTCAGTGTCTTCTTCCTTAGGCTACAGGGATGACTTCTTAGGGGGTAGGGGGGGCAGTCGCCCCGGGGACCGGCGAGCAGGCCCTCCAATGGGGAGTCGCTTTCGAGATGGCCCTCCCCTGCGCGGCTCCAACATGGACTTCAGAGAACCCACAGAAGGTATGGCAGACATCCTTGGAACTTACTGCCCACCCCCTGTAAGCGTTTCATCTTACCCTGCATTGATTTTAGTCTGAATAGTAGGCTGGCCTTGATTGTCAGTCATCAAAACTGAGATGATCTCAGCACTTGGGGAGGGGTGGATAGAGGACAGAGGATCCAGATTTCAGTGTCATCCTCAGCTACATAACAAGTTTGAGGCCAGCCTGGGCTCCAAGAGGCCCTGTCACAAAGGGCTGGGTTATTGAAGCCCCTGCGGTTTGGTTATCAGCCTGGGTGTATGGCATGGTGTCCATTCTATATAACCACCTTGTTTTCTGTCCTCAGAGGAACGAGCACAGAGACCACGGCTGCAGCTCAAGCCTCGGACAGTGGCAACACCCCTCAACCAAGTAGCCAACCCCAACTCAGCCATCTTCGGGGGAGCCAGGCCCAGAGAGGAAGTGGTTCAGAAGGAGCAAGAATGAGCTTAGGTTGGGAGGGAATGGGGCATGGGGGAGCTGGAGCAAGACCACAGCCCAGCCTGGTGGCGGCCGGTCGCCCTGCAGGCCCCATTCCCGCCTGGCACTGTCCTCCTTACAGCGGAAACACAGAGCTTGTGAGTGCATGTCAGCTGTTAACAAGTGGTTTCTAGTACATTCTTGGCTTTGCTATATCTATCTAGTGCCTGTTTTGTGCTTTCTTTCTGTTTTCTTTCTCCTCCCTCTCACTCCTGCCCTCTCCCTGCTCCTTCCCGCGCGGCGGCATGGGTGTGCTGGTCACGTGTGGAGGTGGGCAGGCTGAGGCGCTGCTTCAGCCTTCTTTGCTTCTTTCTTTCTCTCTTTCTTTCCTTACATGCCCTAGCCACGCTCCGGGCGTGCTGTCCTCTGCTTTTTCTCAGAGCTTCTCTCCAACCTGCATGTCGAGTTCTGTGTTGCTGTGGCTTCTGAGAAAGAGCTGGAGCCACTCGCTAGGTGGCTGGTGGTGACTTATTGGTATCCAGCTGGGATGAGCATCAGAAATGGAGGCACCTTGCTTTCAAAACAAGGAAACATGCCTGCTGGTCCTGACAGGCCGCTGTTGGGGGCCTGTCACCTGCCCCAGCAGCCTGTTCAGGCACAGGAGCTCCTGTCAAGCAGTGAGGCCAGAAGGGTGCAGGGGATCTGGACATGCTGCACTGGTGGTGACCTGAGTGCCAGCGGCCACGTGGCTTTGCTCCTGCTCGCTCGTAAGACCAAGTGCAAGCTCATTCCCTGCTCTTCCTGGGCCACGGAGGCCCCTTGGGGGTGCAGCCCACTGCAGCTCAATCCGCTTCCTACAGCTGAGGCCTGTGGGAAGCAGGGGTGGTGCTGGAGCTGCAGTGGGCAGCTGTGCTTGCACTGAGTCTGCGCTCTTTCCCGTGTGTCTGTCTGCTCCGGGGCACTTCGAGGCTGCTCCCCACCACAGCTCAAGGCCTAGAGTCTGGCACTTTATCTGATCAGATGCACAGCTGTTGACCCTCAGTACCTGGGTGTCTAGAAACCTCTAGGCTTGCTGCCTCTTCTGTGGGACAGACCCTACTCCCACAGGTAGTGCTGAGCACTCACTTGGGAGCAAGGCGATCAGGGTTTGCTTTTCGCTTGAACAGCTGTGTGTGAACAAATAGAAAATGATTTGGCACCAAGTCCCATCTGTTCTGATTGGAGCAGTTAGGGGTCAGCCAGCCACTAGAGCCTTAGGGAAAGGGGGCTGAGAGGTGCGCGGCTTGCTTAGCTAGCAGCTTCCTGCCAGCCTACCCCTTGGCTTGTGATTGTCTTTGTCGCAAGGTCTCGGCAATTTACAGAACTCTCACTCCTTCCCTCGCCTGCCATCTTCTCTGCTTCTGAGATAAGAACCATTTGTGTAACACCAATACCTAACTTAAGACAGACATGCATCGCGTGGTTGTAATCAAAGCTGATGCTTTCAGATGATCTAATCCATCTCCAATGCGGAAAAGACAGAACAGGCACGTCCATCACACTGCTGGGCGCCCAGCTGACTGTAAGAATGGAATTCCAAACACTTAACACATTCAGTTCTATGACAGAAAGTGAGTCTATGGATATGGTATTTTGTGAATGATCTTTTAAATAAAAGAGAACCTTACGTAACATCTACTGTGTCTTTCTGGCCACTCGTGAAGTTGGGTTTTGAAAGTGCTGTGAGGGCATTACAAGTGCTTTAGGTGGCAGGGTCAGTGCTGCACCTTTCCGCCGTTCAGAGGGTCGTGGTGCAGTCTGGATCCTGTTAGGCCAGCCTTGGCACTGAGTGCGCCGTCTCAGCTGCCCTTCCTGGTGTGTTGTGGTGGCACAGGCCAGCATCTCAGTGCTTAAAGGACAAGTGTTGAATGTATAAGCATCTCCAGCATCCATGTAAAACTGCACACCCATGATCCCAGTGCTGGAGAGGCAGAGACAGGAGGATACCTGGGACTTAGTGGCCAGCCGATCTAGCCTGGGTCTGTGACAGGCCTTTGAGGGCTAGAGATCTCTCAATAGTTAAGGGCACTGGCTGCTCGTTGAGAGAACCCAGATTCAGTTCCCAGCATCCACATGGCAGCACCTCACAGGAAGTCCGGTGTCGTCCTCCAACCACCACCAGGCACGAGTACATGTGCAGGTAAACACCCTTACGGATAAATGCCTGTGTGTTGGGCATAGTGGCACACCTTTAATCCCAGCACTCTGGAGGCAGAGACTGGCAGATCCTTGAATTCAAGACTGGCTTGGCCTATACAGTGAGGCCACGGCTCAGAAATGGGGTTCAACTTACAATGCTGCTCACTAGCTTACCTCCTATGTGTCCCCACCTCTCAGGAGTCACAGCCAAGGGTAGGTTGACCCTAGCAAAATGCCCAAATGAAAAGGAAATTTCGGGGCTGGAGAGATGGCTCAGTGGTTAGGAGCACTGGCTGCTCCTCTAGAGGACCCAGGTTCAATTCCCAGCACCCACATGGCAGCTAACAACTGTCTATAACTCCAGTTCCAGGGGATCCATGGCATCAGGTATGCATGTGGTGCACATATATATGCATGCGGGCAAAATACTCATACATGTAAAATAAAAAATTTTTTAAAAAAAGAAAGGAAATTTTTCACTGTGTTTGAACCATCTACGTTGATGTTCTTGAGATGAGTTCAGACAATTGCTTATTAGTGTCTCTGCTTTAGTGGGGTTGGTTGGTGCTCTCTAGACAAGGCTGGCCTGGAATTCAGAGTTCCGCCTGCCTCTGCTTCCGGAGTGCACCACCACTGCCCAGCTGTTTTTGTGGGGGGGTTTGGTTTTATTTGGTCCTGGGAATGGACTGCAAGGCCTACATGCTACATGAAAACACTGTAGCTGAGCCACACCCCAGCCTCGGCCACGGTCTTGGAGTGACGTCACAGAACAGTGAGCATGTGCTCTTCCTTTGGGATTCATTCTGTTAAGCCATGCTGTCTCCAGAGTCTGAGTCTTGATGACTTTGAGGGCAGGATTTATAGTGTGGACTCTGGTGGTGATTTACAATACTTTGTGTCTTTTATCTACTTATTTATCTTTATATTTGTGTAGGTGGGTGTGTACCTACAGTGGCTAGAAGATGTTAGGTCTCCTGGAGCTGGTTGGTTTTTTTTGTTTTTTTAAGTGTGTATGTGTGTGTGTGTGTCTGCCTGCACCACGTGCACTCGGCTGGCAAAGGCCTAAGGAAGGAACCAGCTTCCCTGTAACTGGAGTTCAGAGTTTGAGCCGACATGTGGGCTCTTGGTATCAAACCACCCTCTGGAAGAGCAGCCAATACTAACTGCTGTCTCTCTGGCCCTAAGATTTAGTTTGAGCATGAACATTTTGCCTGTGAATGCACCATGTGCCCATAGTGCCCGGGAGTAGTCAGAAGAGGGCGTTGAATCTCTTGGAGCTGGAGTTAACAGCTGGTTGTGAGCTTTCATATGGGTACTGGGATTTGAACCCTGGATTCTCTTCATGAGCAGCAGTTTTTTTCATGAAGGTGGCCCTCAATATTGAAGACAGGACAATAAGATGGCTTAGCAGGTAAGGACACTTGCTACATGCCTGACAACCTGAGTTCAATCCCCAGAACCCACATGGTTGAAAGAAACTGATTCTCACAAATGTCCTCCGATCTCCCTCTGTGTCCACACACACAAATGTAAACTTCATTTGGAAACAAACAAACAAAAAAAATTGACTATAGTCAACTCTGTTCCTGCTATATCTAAATTCATTGGCATCCAACCAAAGCTCTCTATAAGATGTCAGATACTCAAAAACAGCTGCTCTGTAAGGTAGCTTTATGGTACTCTACTGGACCCTACAGAGTCTGGATTCCCTAGGAGATGCAGTAAGTGGTTAGCAGAGCAGTGACTATCCCCTCTAAATGGAGGGAGACACCCAGAATACCACCAAGAGTCCTTGCAATTGGTAGAAGTCTCATATTGTACATTGAAATTAAGAATAGACTCAATACTAAAGCTGTGCATGGTGGCACATGCCTTTAACCCCAGCACTCGGGAAGCAGAGGCAGGCATATCCCTGTTCCACAGAACTGAGTTCCAAGACAGCCAGGGCTGCACAGAGAAACCCTATCTCCAAAAAAAAAAAAAAAAAAAAAAAAAAAGATGGTAATGGTCACTGCTGAGCATGGTGGTACAGAGTTCTAGTCTTAACCTGAGGATGCTGAAGAGAGATTCACAAGTTCCAGGCTAGCCTGGACTACATAGCAGGAGCCTATCTCAAAAAATAAAAGCACGAATTAAATTGACTTCATGAGCTAGGTTTGTAATTCAACATTAGAGTGCCTGCCAAGCATGCACAAGGTCCCGGTCTCATCAGTACAATAGAATCATAGTCCAAGCGATCCTGTATACAGAGTATCAAGGATGATGGTAAACTTCTGATCTGCCTCTACCTTCCAGGTATTGGGATGCTGAGCTGTATCTCCAGGCCCCCAAAATAGTTTAAGTCTTTAAAACATTGTTCAGGCCTTGAGTGGTGACCCACTCCTTTAGTCCCAGCCAGGGCTACACAGAGTAACCCTGTCTTGGAAAAACAAACCGTGGTTCAGGGCTGGAGATAATGGCTTATCAGTTAAAAGCACCGGATAGTCTTCTAGCACCTGCATGATGCCTCACAGCAGTCCAATCCGGTTCTGGGGGATCTGATGGCCTCCAGGACCCAGGCACACAAGTGTTGCACAGACATTCTGGTGAAACACATAAACGATTTTTTAAAGTCCTTCGATAATTCTAGCTATTCCAGAGGCTGAAGCAGAAGGGTTGCAAGTTCAAGGCCAACCCTGGACAAGAGGCAATCTTAAGATGAGAACTTAGAAAGGGCTCGGGCACTGTAGGAGTATGCCTTCACACCTAGCCTGTGCAATATCTGGTATGGAGCCTAGGCAAGCATTTACCAACTGAGCAACATCCCCAGCCCTCTGTTTCAGTTTTGGTGGTGTTGATTAATTTATCTTTGGGGGGTGGGGGGGCGCTCACTTGGAACTCACTCTGTAGACCAGGCTGACCTTGACCTCAGGTCTGCCTGTCTTTGTCTCCTGAATGCTGGGATTAAAGGGGTGTGCCACCACCGCCTGGCTTATCTTCATGAGTGTGTGTGTGTGTGCCCCAGGAGGCTAGAAGAGGACACAGGACTAGGGTTACAAGTAGTTATGTCAGGGACTTGGGGTGGGTGCTGAATTGTTACCGGTGTGGGGAAGCAGTCTCCGTTACTGGTTCCCGATGCATGTGCTACTTTGCTTCACCACATGGTGGCAGCAGTAGGCTCAGGGCCCAAAGACTAGGAAGAAATGGCCAGGGCACTAGGGCAGTCCCCAGGTACAGAAATACTAAACTCAAAGCAGATGGCAGGGTGGGACTGTCCTGCCTCAAGCCTTGATGTAACCAGCAGGTGGAACATTATGTTAACTTTTCCAAGTTCCAGGGGAACTGAGCTAGGCAGGTTGTTGATTTTTGCCCCTTGGGGCGGTGGTACCTGCTGGCCTTCTTCCTACTCAACACTTGGAGCCTCCCTGAGCCACAGGCAATGACATTCCCAGAGAATGATCTGAGAAACAGCTGTAGGGGAGAGGGGCCACATGGCTCAGTCCATAAAAGTCTCAAAAGCCAGAGGACCTGAGCTTGGATCCTCAGCACTGAGGACATGGAAACATGGCTGTCTGGAGTTTGCAGGACCAGCCAGCCTGGACTGCTTGGTGAGCCCCAGGTCAGTGAGAGAGGAAAATCAAGGTGTGGTCCCAGCACTTGGGAAGAAGCGGGTGGGTCTCTGAGTTCCCAGGCCAGCCAGAACTACATAGTGAGACATAAATAAAGACAGGAAAAAAAAAAAAAAAACTACATGGGCTGGCAAGATGGCTCAGTGGGTAAAGGAGCTTTCTACCAAGACCATCTGGGTTCTATCCCTGGGACCCATGTGGTAAAAACCAATTCCATGCTTAGTGATGATAACACACTCTAATCCCAGCACTCAGGAGGCAGAGGCAGGTGGATCTCTGAGCCAGCCTGGTCTACAGAGTGAGTTCCAGGCAGCCAGGGCTACACAAAGAAATGCTGTCTCAAAAACAACACAAAAATGTGGGCAACTTCTGGCCTCTACATTCACATGTACCCCCGCCTCCCCTCACACACAGGCAGGTTGGGTGTCTCTCCAGCTGTTTCTGATACACTGGTCCTTTGTTCTGTCTGCTGTCTGTCATCCACCATGTCTCATCTCTGTCCCCCATATCCTTATCTTTTTGTCTGCCCTTTGGTGTTTGTCCTGCGGGATTCTGCTACTCCAGTCTCCTCCTTTTTCTTCGAGACAGCGTTTCTCTGTGTAGCTTTTTGTAGCCTGTCCTGGATCTCGATCTCTAACCAGGCCGGTCTCGAACTCAGAGATCCGCCTGCCTCTGCCTCCCGAGTGCTGGGATTAAAGGCGTGCGCCACCACCGCCTGGCAAGTCTCCTTATCTTTCTGAGATCCCTGTGGGTGCTGGCAGGACTCTGGCTGCCTCAGGCCTCTGGTTGTCAGGGTCTGTCTAGCTGGGTCTCTGTCTTTCTGGTGTTCTCCTGACCTATGCATCTGTGTGTGTCTCCCACCTCTGGTGTTCTGGGGTGTGTGTGTGTGTGTGTCTGTCTGTCTGTCTGTCTCTCGTGTGTGTGTGTGTGTGTGTGTGTGTGTGTACCTGCACAGCTTCCCCTCTGTCCCCCCACTTGTGTTTGTGTGTGCGTGTGAGCTCTTGGGTTGACATTGCTTCTCTGCGCTCCTTGGAACCTGTGTCTGTGCGTTTAGTTTGGTGTGTGCTGTGTGTGCGTCCTGGGCTTTCTGTCTTCTGTCTTTCCGTGCCCATCTCTTACTTCCCATTTCTCCTGCATCAGTTTCTGTTTCTTTTTTACCCATCCCCCCTCCTCCCCGTGTGTGTGTGTGTGTGTGTGTGTGTGTGTGTCTGTCTGTCTGTCTGTCTGTCTGTCTGTGTGTCTGCGCGCTGGCCTACCTTTCTTTTTCTTTCTTTTCTTTTTGTCTGGTTGATTTTTCAAGACAGAGTTTCTCTAACAGTCCCGGCTGTCCCGGAACTCACTCTGTAGACGAGACTGGTCTCGAACTCCCAGAGATCCGCCTGCTTCTGCCTCCCGAGTGCAAACATTTAAAGGCGTGCGCCACCACGGCCCGCTCTCCTCTCTCTTTCTCTGTATCGTTTTTTTTCTGTCTTGGCCCCACCCCCTTTGTCACTAGCCAGGCGAGCAGTCCGGCCGAGGCGGATGTACGAGGGATGATTCAGTAGTGACAGGAAGCCAACCGCCTTGCCTGCTGCCCGCCAGAGTCTGTGGTGTTGGTATTGGCTTGGGCAGGTGTGCCGGCACAGGATGAGGTGGCCATGGTGAGGAACCCCCACTCTCAGGTAAGCATTTCCCACGGGCGCCCAGCTGAGTAGGTATCCCCTTGGTAGCTATGGACTGAGCGTTGGCTGGGATACCTCCTACCCTGGCCTGGCATTGTGGCCTCTTGGGGACAGCCTGTTTCAGGGGCTCCAGGCACCTACCTGGATCATTGTCTTCCCAAACCCCCAGCCAGGAAGCCCCTAGGGTGGTTCTGTCACTACCAGTGACTGGGGAGGGCTAGCCAAAAGCCAGAGATAAACTCGGTTTCTCCCGTCTGTGAAGGGTTAGCGAAATGCCACAGGCCTGTGGGTGAATCTGGGATGCCCTGGGGAGCTGTGCCCGAGCCCTGTCCCAGCCAGGAGGAAGTTGCTGTCCCCAAAAGTCCACCTAGGCCTGATCCAGCTTTGTACCTTCTGACAGATAACCCCTGTAGAGCTGGCGGTTCTGGATCTGTAAATAGGTAGCCCAGGTTGGCCAGGTTCCATCTACCCAGCCTCTACCACCACTACTATTGGCCTGGAAAGGGGCCTGCCAGACCTCTGCATATAGCCATACCCACAAACATGCACAACCCACCTGGCTCTCTGGCCTCCAATAGGTTTTTCAGGGTCCTCCTGCTACCCTCATTTGAACCCCAAATTACTTGGTCTGACCGGGTGGGGATTGCGGTACACTCCTGTAATCACAGCACAGGGAATGCTAAGGTGGGAGCATAGTGAGTTCAAGGCCAGCCTGGACTGCACAGGAAGCCCCTGTCTCAAAGGAACCAACCACAGCAATACTATTCAGCTAAGACCACAGGCCCCCGAGCAGCGCGTGAATACAGCCATCCCAGGTCTGTGTGATTGGTTACACTCCTCATCTAAGCAGACCCTCGTGGCCTCTGTTCCCTGAAGGGTGAGCGATCGCGGAGTGATCGCTAAGGGCCGTTGAGGCTGGAGGCTCAGTGGCTACCATCAGAGACCAGCCCTGTGCAAACCTTGTTCATATGAAAACTGCCCACTTCCCTTTGCGCTATTTCGGCCCACAGAGCCACAGGCCTGTGGCAGTCCCCCACACACCCACAGCCAGCCCTGCCTGGCCCCTTGGGGCCTTCTGCGACTGCTGGGTTGCCCCTCCTACAGACCCAGCCTCTGTTCCCTCCACCCTCAGCCCACAGGCTGTCGTTCCTGGTAGAGAGCATGAGAGCACATGGGATGGAGGGAATTCATTGAGCCTACTCTGGATTTCCATCACTGTGCCTCATTTACTGTGTTTCCTTGTGGCACAGTATGCCCCTCTCTGAACCTCCCCTTTGCTCCCTGGGAAGAAAACAGTTGGGCTCAGAGGAATTCCCAACTGAGAAGCAAGTTCCAGACCCTGTCCAGGAAGTGTCCCATGCACTCACACCTGCTCTCTTTGTTTCGTTTTTCAATATTTTAATACATTTTTAAATATTGGATGGATGGATGTGTGTGTGTGTGTGTGTGTGTGTGTGTGTGTGTGTGTGTGTGCTACAGTGTAGGTCAGAGACCCATTTACAGGAGTGAGTTCTCATAATCATGTGGGTCCTGGGGATTGAACTCAGATCATCAGACTTGGAGGCAAGCACCTTTTTGCCCACAAGCTATCTCACCAGCCCCCATTCAATCTTTTTATTGTCATGTATCAATTATGCATAATAGGCTTATGACATTTCTGTACATGTATATGATGCATCTTGACCATATTCACCTCCAATTACCTCTCTTGTCCGCCCCCATTCCAATTGATCCTTGCCTTCTTCCCAACTAATCCCTTTCTGATGTCATGTTCTTTTTCCAGAGGGGGTGGGGTCTGGTAGTGGCCCAATGATTTCATTAGGTTTGCTCTCAGGATGGGAGGGGTTATCTACAGGAGCATGGGCACCTTACCGTGGAGCAAGATCTCTCCTCCAGCAATCTTTTTTGTTAAATTTAAAACATTTATGTAGCCGGGCAGTGGTGGCGCACACCTTTAATCCCAGCACTCGGGGCAGAGGCAGGCGGATCTCTGTGAGTTCCAGGCCAGCCTGGTCTACACAGTGAGTTTCAGACCAGCCAGGGCTACACACAGTGACTCCGTGTCTCAAAAACAAGATGTATGTGTGTGAGTGTTTTGCTTGCATGTACATGTGTGCACCACATTCATGCCTGGTGCCCACAAAAACGGAGAGGGTTGGATCCCCCTGGAACTGGAGTTATAGATGGTTGAGAGCTGCCACGTGGATGCTGAGAATCGAACCCAGGTCCTCTGGGAGAGCAGTCTATTAATGCTCTCAACCTCTGAGCTATCTCTTTAACTCCACCGCCCCAATCCGTTTTGTTTTCGTTTTCCCCAGTGCTGTGAACACAACGCAAATCCTTTCCCATGCTAGTTAAACCTGGGCATATCCCTCACTGGGTGGTTCTAGGTGGGTACTCTACCGTTGAGCCGTGCCCTCAACCTCACACTGGTAGATTCTAGGCAGTTGATCTACCACTAAGCCATTCCTCTAGGCCATCACTGGGACAGTCTAAGCAAATGTCCTACCGTGCCCCCAAGTCCTCTTTATGTTTTGAGACATGGGTTTGAGACAGGGTCTCACTGGACTTGAACTTGCAATATAGCCCAAGTTGGAATTTACAATACCCCTGCCTCAGCCTCCTGAGCAGCTAGGATTGCTAGCCTGCTCCACTAGGCCTGGCATATCTACTTCATCATTAGGTCCTCACAACTCTCTTCATAAGGTTTCGCCCCTCAGACCCCACTGGGGTCAGTGGAGGGGGGAGTCCAGGCCTGTGTCTCTAGACGTCACCAGGCAGGATAATACAGCCCCTCAGTTTTTGCTGCATGCCATTCTCAGTCCCTTCCCATGTCACGTGGCTAAGAACTGTGACTATAACAGACGTCATGGTAGAAACAACCCACATGGCTGACCCTGCTCTCTAGTCATCATCTCCATGACAGGCCTCATGTGACTAACTCAGGGGACACGTTATTTTCCCCGTGTTGGTCGGTACGGATGACCCGACCAATGCTATCCCAGGGCTGAGGGCTTCTGGAGCCCTGCTCATCCCTGGATAACAAGTCTAGAAGCAAGTGGGCTATCTGGTAGTCAAGACCTCTTGGATGGACGATGGTCCCCATGCCAAAGGCATGGGGTGCCCTTGAAGAGGAAACAGAAATCAGCAGGCCGGCTCCTGGGACCTTGAATGCCAAGCCAAAAATGTGGGCTTGCTCTTGGGGTCACAAGTGGACTGAGATGGGCAAGGGCTGAGTTATATGTAGCCTGCTTGTGTGCTATGTCCAAGTCTCTTCTTTTTTTCCTTGAGACAGAGTATCTTATAACCCAACCTATGTAGCCAAGGGTGACCTTGAACTTCTGATCTTCTGCCTATACCTCCCAAGTGCTGGGTTACAGACATATAGGAGTAAGACACCATGATCTAGTTCTCCTCTCTTCTCCCCACCCGCCCTCTATTCTCGCATATTTCTCCCTCTACCTCCTCTGTCTCCCCTACCCCGTGTGTGTGTGTGTGTGTGTGTGTGTGTGTGTGTGTATGTACACGTACCGCTCTCCTTTTAAAAAAAAAAATAGAGAGATAGGGTTGTGCTTTGTACCCAGAACTAGCCTTGATCTCCCTGTCCTCCTGGCTCTTTCTTTCTTTTTTAAAGACTTATTTATTTACTGTATGTATATGGTGCTCTATCTGCATGCACGCCTTTATGCGAGAAGAGGTATCAGATCCCACTAGAGATGGTTTGTGAGCTCCCATGTGGGTGCTGGGAATTGAACCCGGGACCTCTGGAAGAGCAGCCAGTGCTCTTAACCGCTGAGACATTTCTCTAGCCCTCCTGGCTCTATTTCTTGAAGTGCTAGAGTTACGGGAATGCGCCATATGCTCAGTTTATGAGTCTCTATGGTACAGAAAGGCCACACCCCAGCCCTTCACTGGGGGATCCTCAGAAGGGGCTCTACAGCTGGAGGTGGGCCCGAGTGCAGACAGAGTGGCCACGTAGTCATTGTCACTCTGCATGTGCCTTACAGAAGACTGGCTCCTCACCTGTGTCCCTTGCTCGTGCGGGGGAGCTGAGACTCCACGGAGTTGTTGGTTTCATAGCCCATTAGAGAGGGCTGTTCTCCACACATTCACCAGACTGTGCGGGGCTTCACCAAGGCTGGGACAACCACGACTTCACGTGGCCCTGGGCTACCTGGGGGTTGGCAGCCTCCTCACCCCGGCCAGCCCTCTCCACAGCCCCACCTCTTTCCTCCTTTGTCTCCCAGAGGACCAGCCTCACTCTGCAGGTCCTCAAGCCCTATCTCTCAGGGGGACCCATCCCTGAACTATACTGTCTCAGGGTTACCTCCTCTGAGAGGCATCCTCCAGCTACCACTTATAGACAGGACCTGGGTTTGTTTGTTTGTTTGTTTGTTTGAAGATAGGGTTTATCTGTGCAGATGTCCTGGAACTCTCTCTGTAGACCAGGCTGGCCTCGAACTCAGAGATCAGCCTGCCTCTGCCTCCCAGGTGCTGGGATTAAAGGCTTACAAGCACTCTTATCTGCTAAGCCATCTCTCCAGCCCCTCCACCTTATTTTTGTTTTGTTTCTGACACAGGGTCTTAGTCTTTGACCCAGGCTAGCCTCAGACCCACTATGTTGTCTCAGGCTGGCCTGAAACTAGTGGCAATCCTCCTGCCTCAGCCTCCAGAGTTGCTGGGATTACAGGTGTGAGCCCCTCTCCTAGGTCTGGCCTGAGCCTTATGTTTGAGCCCTCCCTTTCCACCTAGCTGTGGGGAGCTCCCCAGTCTCAGCTTCTCCACCTGTGAATTGGGGAGCCTGTCTCTCAGGGCCAGGCGGCTTGGGAATGAGAGCCTAGGGTTGGCCACAATTTCTTAGTGCTGCCCAGTCATCTCAGAACCTTCCAGCACATGTGGTCTGGTCGTCAGTGTGCTGGTTAGGGTCACATGGGAGACACGGTTGGTTCAATCCAGGGGTAGGGAAGGCTGTTCCATGGATGTTGCTGGAGCCAAGAACCAGAGAGATCAGAAACCGAGCGCGTGGGGTAGGTAGGGCAGCAGCTGGGAGCCACTGGCTCACAGATCTCCAATGCAGCTTTGCAGCCCCCTCCCCAAGCCAACATGAGTGCCGACCTGGAGCTGGTGTGGCCATTGTCAATACCGCTGTTGCTGATGTTGGGGGCCACAGCCTGGCTGTGTGTCCGTTGTTCCCGCCCAGGTACGTGTCCCCCCGGGCAGGGAGTGATGGGAGGACCGTGGAGACTATGTCCCAGGGGTCTCTGGGGCTGGACCTGGCTGTGATGGGAGGGGCAGGAGGCTGAGCACCCAGAAGCCAGCTGGTGGCCCCTATCCGGCCTCTCCATACACTGGCTGTGGGTGAAGGCTGGTTCTGCTGGACCATGGCGGTCACTCAGGCCAGGAAACTGCTCTGGAGAAGAGAAGGGAGGCTGGCTACCTGTGGCACCCTCTATTCCAAGCTATCCTCACCCCACAAAAAGAGATTAAGTACCTGTCCTTCTGTCCCTCTTCCTTTCCTCCCCCAACCCGCTCCAGCTTTCTCCCTCCCTCCCTCCCTTTCCCCTCCCTCTCCCTCCTTTCTTCCCTCCTTTCTTTCAATTCCTTCCTCTTAATTCTTTCTCTTTTCACACTTTAGCTCAGGCTAGCCTCAAATGTTCCTGCTCTCCTGCCTCAGCTTTCTGAGTGTTGGGATGGCAGGCATGTGTCCCCACACCCAGCTGATCCGAACCATCTCAATAACAGGCAGCCACAAGGGACTTGCCAAGGGCCTGGTGGAGTTGCAAAGCGGGAGGGGGGTCGGGGGTCCCAGACTTCTGCTTTCCCCCACCACACACCCGAGTTCAGGGACACTTGCTATGCCATTTCTGTTCTTGCAGGGGTGAAGAGAAATGAGAAAATCTTCGAGCAGAGGAACCAGTGAGTTGCCCCAGCTTGGCGTGTTTGGGCATCCTCTCAGGAACCCGGTCCCTGCCCTCTCTCATGCCTGCTCCATGGCAGACTCTAGTGGGTGCCTAGCATTCAGTGGACGGAAAGAGAGTCCGGGGGCTATCCGAGGGAATGTGCCATCACATGGCAGTGGTAGTGGGGGACAGAAGCCTGAGCCCCAGGCAGAATAGGAGCAGAATCTCAAAACCACTTAAGAGAGGCTGTCATCCCAGATATTCCAGAGCCTGCCTGGGCCACAGAGGGAGTTCAAGACAGCCTGGCAATGCAGTGAGACCTTGTCTCCAAATTTATAAGTAGGGGGTTGCAAGATGGCTCAGCAAGTCAAAGTGGCTGGCACAAAAGCCTGGGGACCTGAGTTAAATCCCTGGAACCCATGGTGGAAGAAATTGAGAATTCCCAAAAATTGTCCTCTGGCATCCATCTGCTTACTGCACCACAACACACACACACACACACACACACACACACACAATAATAATAATAATAATAATAATAATAATAATAATAATAATTACAAATAAACTTTTAAAACTGAAAAGCAGGGCTGGAGAGATGGTCCAGTGGTTAAGAGCACTGGCTGTTCTTCCAGAGGATCTGGATTTGATCCCCAACGCCCACATAATGGCTCACAGTCTCTAACTCAGGTTCCAGGAGATCCAGTGCCCTCTTCTGACCTCCTTAGGCACCAGGCTTATATGTGGTAGACAGACTTACACATGGGCAAAATACCCCATACACATTTAAAAAAAATAATTTTAAAGTAGGAGGAGGAGATTGTGACTCAGCTGTAGAGCATGTGCCTAGAATCTCCCAGTGAGGGGTTGGGGTATGGCTCAGTGGTAGAGCACCTGCCTAGAATCCCCCAGTGAGGGGCTGGGGTGTGGCTCAGTGGTAGAGCACCTGCCTAGAATCCCCAGTGAGGGGCTGGGGTGTGGCTCAGTGGTAGAGCACCTGCCTAGAATCCCCCAGTGAGGGGCTGGGGTGTGACTCAGTGGTATAGGTCCTGAGTTCAATGCCCGACATAGAAAGAAAGGCAAGGGGCAGGCATGATGGTATATTCCTTTAATCCCAGCACTCAGGAGGCAGAGGCAGGTGGATCTCTGTGTCCTAAGCTTTAACCTGGTAAGTTCCAGGCCAGTCAGACCTACAGAGTAAGACTGTATTGAAAAAAAGAAAGAAAGAGAGGGGGAGGGAACCAGCTGATCACACTCTACCCCTCTCTGCTACCCGCACACACACTTCCTACACTCAGAGTACAGCCTTCACGTGCGCACCCCAATAGGCTGTGTCACACACACACACACACACACACACACACACACACACACACACACTTCCTCATTTCCTTTTGCAACTGAAAAACCACAGAGATTTAAAAACAAAGCCTTCCATCTCTGACCACTGCGGGCCATGGTAAAGCTTACCTGTTTGTTTTTTTTTATTTTTTGTTTTTGAAACAGGGTCTTCCTGTTCTGTAGCACGGGCTAGCACAGAACTTAACTTTGTATAGCCCAGGCTGGCCTCAAACTCACATCCAGGCATGTGCAGTCACATTCCCAGGCTCGGCTCCTCTCTCTTCTCTTTGTTCTTTGTCCCTGTCTGTCCCTCTGTCCTTCTCTATGCTCCTTGCCTGGGGAATGCCAAGGCCTGGCTCAGCACACCCTTGTGTATTCACAGGCAAGAAAACGAACAGAACTTTACTGTGGCTCAGACCTACTCCCGTGAGTCCCCGATGCTTCCTGGGTTTGGTTCTGGGCTGAGACTCCCCCTATCAAGGTCCCTTCTGTGTCCCTTGCCCTGAGGCCAGCCTGGTGTAGTGGAAGGCCCAGCTGGGTGAGTGCCTACCAATACCCTGTCCCCGCTTCCCTCCGAAAGTGGCCAGGCCGGTGTGGCCAGGACCCCTGATGGACACAGCCTCAGACAAGTCATCTGAAAGGTAGGTAGGCATTCTGTCGTGCATGGTCCTCCCCAGGCCCAGACCTGGAGAACCCCACTCGCTACAGCCAAGCCCAGACCTCACTCTGTCCCCATGCTGCAGAACCTCAGTCCTGGCCCGTGAGGGGACTGTCCCCTCCCCAGAGCACCACCTCAGCCCCCCTTACCCCATCCTTACAGAAAGAATAAACTGCTGTTCTCTGATCTCGAAGGTGAGTGACACCAGGCAGGGAGGAGCCTGAGGTGGGGATGGCGCAGTGAGTGGGACAAGTACCAGCTTGGGGAGGCCTTTAGGGAGGGCTGAGCCTGGGGTTGATGAAATTGGCATGAATAAGGCACAGGCTTGTGGCTGACTGTGTCCGAAGGCGTAACCATCCAAAGCCGCTGGCTTGGGCTGCAGAGCCTGGGTTGGGCTGGGGTAGCGCCTGGAGGGAAGACAGCTTAGCTTTTCTTCCAGGTCCTGAGTCCCTTAGGTACCAGAACTTCTACAGAGGTGGGTAGCTCTGTGGGGAGGGAACGGGTCCCAGCCCGAGAGCTTGGCCTGTCTTAACTCTCCTATCTGGCCTCTTCCAGGAAGCAGACATGAGCCTGACGCTGCCTATGTGTAAGTGGCCCTCGCCCTCGCCTGCCCCCCCTGCCCACCGCCGTGTTCCTGGGTCGCTCATCTCAGGCTTCTTTATCTATGAGTCATTCAGTGGAGACACAACTCGGGGTAGCCTTTTCCATCTGGTGACCGTGGCCTTGTGGGCCTGGCACGTGGCTCTGTTCTAAGGAGGAGCATCTGGTGGGGGTTGGGCACGCATCCTGCCGTCTGGTGAAAGGCAACATGGTGGCCCAGGTCTGTCATTTCAGCACTCAAGAGGAGGGAGGCTGAGGAAGGGGGATCAAAGCCGGTGTGGGCCATATCTAGTTGTGGTTCCCTCCCTCCAAAAAAAGGGCTGGGGTGCCGTTGGCGGATTGCCTGCCCTGGGTTCCATTGCCAGCACCGCATAAACCTGGTGTGGTGGCTCATGCCCATCAGCCCGGCACTGGGGAAGGAGGTCATCCTGGTCCAGTGAGTTTGAGATTGGGGGGGTGGGGGGAGGGGTGGGGGGGTGGGGGAGAGAAGGACAGCCAACTAGCTCAGCCAGTGAAGGTGTTTACTTCACAAGCCTGACAACCCAAGTTCCACCCACCTCCCCAGGTCCACACCACATGGTGAAAGGAGAGAACCGAGTCTAAATAAGTAAATATAAATGTAAAAAGAGAGAAGGAAGGACAGTGATAGATGATCGATAGGAAGGAGAGTGATGGATAGGTAGATGATGGATAGTTAGATGGATGGATGGATGGATGGATAGATGATAGATAGATAGATGATAGATAGATAGATAGATAGATAGATAGATAGATAGATAGATAGATAGATACCAAGGGCGGGGCATGGTGGTACAGGCAGGTCTGTCCTCTCCACCATTCCAGTACTTGGGAGGTTGAGGCAGAAGGATCTGATTCAAGGCCACCCCGCAAAAAGAAATGACCCCTACCAGGGTCTCTTCATGCCACAGATGGGGACTGTGGCCCAGATGAGGACTTGTTGAAGGTCTCCCAGCCAGGCTGACAGCCCTTTTGCCCTAGAGTAGTCAGGGGCTCTGGGAAACGTGAATGGAGGAGAAACCCCCTCCTGATGGCCCCTCCTGACAGACCTGCTCAGCAACCTGCACTCTGTTCTCTTGTCCAGAGATCCCATCCCTACGGACTACTACAACTGGGGACGTTTCCAGAAGTCCCCAGAAGGTAAGGTTGGAGGCTGGGGTGGGGAGGATGTGGAAGAGGGGGCAGCCCCTAGGTCAGGCTGGGTCTGCAGAGGCATCGAGAGGTAGAGAGACACGCTGCAGGCCACGGTGGGTGGGGCGGAAGGAAGCTGGTCAGCTGCGCACGGAGGATGGGGACAGAGCGGAGTGAGCAAGGGACAGGACAGGAAGCAGGGGCGGGGCTGTGGGTAGGAGCATCTGAGACCAGCTCACTTGTCATCTGGGGCTGGGCACACACAGATAGGCACCAGATGACAGATAAGCCCTGGGCGAGCTTGGAGGGCGCTGGAGCCTTTGGTCCTGACCACTTCTGCTTTACAGAGAGGGAGAGCAGGGGGAGGGGCAGAGGCTATGGAGAAGGACGGGGCCGTTAGCCTGGGTCCTCACCTGGCTCTGGAGTGGGTCATGGCAGCCTGTCAAGGAGTGCTCAGCCGGGCGGTGGTGGCACAAGCCCTTAATCCTTAATCCCAGCACTCGGGAGGCAGAGCCAGGCAGATCTCTGTGAGTTCGAGGCCAGCCTGGGCTACCAAGTGAGTCCCAGGAAAGGCGCAAAGCTACACAGAGAAACCCTGTCTCGGAAAACAAAAACAAAAAAAAACCAAAATATTTGTTTATTGTGTGGGTGTGGGGATACACATGTGACAGTCTTAGGACGACTTGTGGGAGCAAGTGCTCTCTTTTAACCATGTGGGTCCTGGGGATGGAACTTGGCAAGCGCCTTTTACTTATCCTTATTTTGTTTTTTAATTAATTAATTATTTATTTATAAATAACTTATTTATGTGCATTGGTGTTTTTGTCTGTGTGAGAGTCCCCTGGAAGTGGAGTTACAGACAGCTATGAGCTGCCATATGGGTGCTGGGAATTGAACCTGGGTCCTTTGGAAGAGCAGTAAGTGCTCTTAACCACTAAGCCATCTCTCCAGCCCAATCTTTATCCTTGTTTTGTAAGAAAGGCCCCCTGCCAGGCGTGATAGCACACACCTTTAATCCCAGCACTCAGATCTTCGTGAGTTCGAGGCCAGCGTGGTCTACACAGCCAGTCTACAAGTTCCAGGACAAACAGGGTTACACAGGGAGACACTGTCTCAAATGAAACAAACAAAACAAGACCCACAACAACTAACAAGATCGTTCCCCACACTTGCATCACACAGCATACACACAAAACAACACAAAGGCAACAAAAATGCCGGTCTGAGAGAATGCAGAAGCCCCTGAAGCCCGGGAAGAGCTCGGGGGGGGGGGGGGGGGGCCTGCAGGGGTAGCGGAAGGGGAAAGGGGCACGAGGCTTGCAGGCAGGGTTGGTCCACCAGCAGGTGCCCTGCCAGCTCCCTTCTGTTGACAGACGATGATTCCAACTCCTACGAGAACGTGCTCATCTGCAAGCCCAGCACGCCCGACTCAGGTAAGGCTGTCTCTCCCGAGAAAGGCAGAGCAGGGGCCAGCACCCTGAGCTAGCCCACCCTCGCGAATAAGAAGTGAGTTCCCAAGACTCAGCCCTGGCCTGCATTCTCCGTGTCTCTGGTGCCTTTGGGTCAAATTCACTTAAGGGAAGAGCCATCCAGGGGATTATCCTCCCTCATGGGGTCACCCTCAGTGGAAGAAGGCTGGCCCTTGGCTCCCTGGATCTACTCAGAGTGTCCCTATATCCTCTCTTAGGTGGCGAGGAATCTGAGGATTACCAGAACTCAATATCTATCCGAGAATGGCGAGAATCCAGGAGGACTGTGGGTATGTCCTCCATGGGCAGAGGCTGCCAGGAGTAGTGGTGTGGGGTGGTAATGGGGTGGGGTGAGGGGGTGGTAGTGGTGGTGGTAGTGGTGGTATAACTCAAGCAGGCAGTGGGCTGATCCAGGAGGATCAGCCTGGGTGGATTCCCCTCCAGCCAATCTGGCTGACTTCACAGTGGAGCCTCCGTGGTACCCAAGGCTGCAGAAGCCTTGCCCTCTACCAGAACTCCCCTTGGTAGCAGCTTGTCCTCCAGAGCTGGTCACCCAGTCTTGGAGCAGGAGGATTTCTGAAAAAACAGCAGTGACAGGCAGATACCACGAGTCCTGTGCAGCATGACACCTCCCCTGTGTCCTTTGTGGGGTCTTGAGCAGCCCGGCTGGGGAACAGCATTGGTGTGTGCCTGTGAACTGTCCCAACAACCACCTGTCCTGCCCCATAGGTGCACAAGTATCCCCATTAGAAAGCCCAGATGAGGAGCCAGATTACGTGAACGGGGATGTGGCCGCTGCTGAGCAAGCCTAGGAGAGAATCAATCGGAAGGAAGGTACAGCACTCTCGCTGCTCAGAAAGTGAGGGGCCCAAGTCAAGAAAGGGCCCTGCTTGGGGGGGGGGAGCCTCATGGAGTGATGGAGACCCCCATGGGTGCTCATTTGCTATTAGAACCAGAAGGGAGATGCTTGTTGAAGTCCACCTGTGGGACTAGGGGACCCAGAAGAGAGGTTCACCCACGTGACAGGTGGAAGTACACATGTGGTCAGGGGCACTGGGGGTGTCTAGCAGAGATGTCTATGGTAGAGCACTTGCTGTACAATCCACCAGTGGGGGATGGAGGCATGGCTCAGCAGTAGAGCAATTGTCTGGCATGTGTGAAGTCCTGGGTTCCATCTTAGCACCGAAAAAGAACAAAAAATGAAAGATGTAAAATGAAGCCATGCCGGGCGGTGGTGGCACACGTCTTTAATCCCAGCACTCGGGAGGCAGAGGCAGGTGGATCTCTGTGAGTTCGAGGCCAGCCTGGTCTATAGAGTGAGATCCAGGACAGGCACCAAAACTACACAGAGAAACCCTGTCTCGAAAAATCAAAAAAAAAAAAAAAAAAAAAAAATGAAGTCAGGCATGATGACACATGACTCCCTCCTGAGTGAATCTCATCACTGAAGAAGTGGAGACAAGAGGATCAGGAGTTCAGTACCAGCCTGGGCTACATAATGACCTTGAAGCCAGAGATCTGGTCTTAAATGATAGAAAGGGAACTTGAGAGATGGCTCAGTGTAAGCACAGGGTGTGAGTTCAGATCCCCAGCACACCCCTGTCACCTGGTGCCGGGGAGGTGGATCTCAGGGCTCACTGACCAGCCAGCTTAGCAGAAAGAGTGAGCGCTAGGGGACAATGGTACAGGAAGACACACACACACACACACACACACACACACACACACACACACAGAGGAATGGAAAGAAGGAAGGAAAGATGGGGAAAGAAAACAAAGAAATCAGATAAGCAATAAAACATAAGAAAATTCAATATACCAGACATGGTGGCACACACCTTTAATCCCAGTACTCAGGAGTCAGAGGCAGGTGGATTTCTGAGTTCTGGTCTAGAAATAAAATAAAAATAAAAATAAAAATCCCAAACCAAAAATGTAGTATGTTCCCTAGTGATAAGTCCTGGTGATAGACAGAAGAGGGCTGTGCATTGGGATGGGGTGACAGGGACTAAGGCGCTCTCTGCCTCCTCCCTGGGAAGGACATCCCGGAAGAGCAGATGGGAGGTGGGAGATGTCTGCCTCTGGCAGAGGGCATGGGAGAGGTTGGAGGTCAGCTGGCCAGAGCCAAGCACTGGAGCTCTTGGCCGACACGGAGGGACAGTGAATCCGGGTCTTGCTCCCTTCTTCCTCCGGCCTTCCCCTGTGGAATGCTGGGATTGCAGGTGCGTGCCACCACACCTGGCAAGCTTTCCTTTATGTTTTGTTTTGTTGAGACAGGCTCTCACTATGTAGCCTTGGCTGGCCTGGGACTTGCTACGTAGACCAGGCTGGTCCTGAACTCAGAGATCCTCCTGCCTCTACCTCCCGAGTGCTGGGATTAAAGGCATCCACCACTATGCCTGTCTGTATGTGGATTCTGGAAATTGGATTCAGGTCCTCACGCTTGTGTACCGAGTATTTTCCTGACTGAGACATCTCTCCAGCCCCTAACCTTTGCCTCCTAACTCTCTTCTCTGTTGAAGGGCCTGACGGGGTTATGAGCTGAAGCGTTCACTGCCTGCTGAAGCCTATTTTCCGGGGATGCTCAAGCTTTAGACCTGGCTGTGGCTGCTCCTGGGAGGGGTTCCAGAACATCCTGGGAGACATCGGGACTCGCCAAGGCTGCAACCCCCGAGCAATGCCCTGGACTTCTTTGGGAGCAAAGCAGGTACCTGGAAACATTGGCTGTGCTGACCAGAAGCCCAGGACCTGAGGCTAGCTGTGTCTCCAGTACCACATCTAAAATATGTCACAACACTGGCATTTGTCTTTTTTTTTTTTTTTTTTTCTTAATTTTGCAATAGGGTCTCATTAAATTGCTCAGGCTGGTCTCAAACTTGCAATCCTCCAGCCTCAGCCCTAGTGCTGGGATCACAGGGTGTATCACTACGCCTGACCTTGTATCTCTTTTCATTGTTTGGACTTCAAATTGCTTATGAGTGTTGATTTCTGGGAACGTTCCGTGACTGTTTCTGTAGTTAACGTCAATTGCTGGAGCCGTATTTAATATTGCCAATGTCAGGGGGACTTCCTGTCTCCCAGAGAGCATTGCATGTCCTAACTTTAACAGATGTAGGGATGTAGGGTAACCTGGAGTCTCCTTGTTCTCTTTGTGGGCTCTCATTTGCTCAATCTTCCATCCCTGCAGGGACCTTGTGGGTCAGTGAGAGGGAAACAAAACTGGCCCCTCACCAATCAATCAATAAACCCTGAGTTTAAGAGCAGGCACCGCCATGTTTACTTTTGCTTAAACACCTTTTGTGTGTCCATAAGGCAGAGTGTCTCCCTCTGTTGCTCTCCTCTTCTTCTTAAGATAGTCATCGTGTAGCCCTGGCTGGCCTGGAACTTGCTGTATAAATCAGGCTGGACTTAAAGACATCTGTCTGCTTCTGCCTCCTGGGTACTGGCACTAAAGGCACCACCGTACCTGGCCTCCAGTTTAAAAATATTGTGTGTGGGCCGGGCAGTGGTGGGGCACGTCTTTAATCCCAGCACTCGGAGGCAGAGGCAGGTGGGTCTGTGATTCAAAGCCAGCCTGGTCTACAGAGCAAGTTCCAGGATAGGCTCCAAAGCGACACAGAGAAACCCCGTCGCAAAAAAACAAAAATATTGTGTGTGTTTGAGTACATTCCAGTTCTGAAGGCATCAGAACACTTGAAACTCAATTACAGACCTTTGCCAGCTGCCCCACGTGAATGTGGGGAACCCAGCTAGGGTCCTCTGATACCTAGTTCATGCTCACCTGCTGAACCAGCTAATCTCTCCCTTGTTTTGGGAACAAGTGTCCATCACTGAACTTGTAGCTTGCTGATTGGGTAGACTCGCTGGCCATGGAGGCCCAGGTATCCTGTCTCCAACCTGCCAGCACTAGGATCCTAAGCACCCGCCACTGCACATGGCTTTTACGTGGGTTCTGTGGATTCCAGCCCAGGTCCTCGTGCTAACATAGCAAGCACTTTATCCAGCAGGCCACCTCCCCTTTTACTAGTGTGTGTGGGCATGGTCGGAGGACAACTGTACAGCCGACTCTCCTTCCACACCCTCAGGAGGGCCCCAGGGACAAAACTCAGGTGACAGGCTGGTGTGACAAGTGCCTTTACCAGGGAGCCATCTTGTCAGCCATGTGAGTCTCACTCTGGAACCCAGGCTGGCTGGCATTGAACTCATGGCAATCCTTTGCCTCGGCATCCTAGGTGTGGGGATTATAGGCCTATGCCACCATGCCTGGCTCTGGTAAAGACCTTAGCTGGAAATGAAGATCAAGGTTCCCCGTTTTTTCCCTCCTTTTTTAAGACCAGGCTGGTCTCAAACTCAGAGATTCCCCCCATCCCTCCAAATGCTGGGATTAAAGGTGTGTGCCACCACCACCTAGCTTAAGATCAAAGTTCTTACTTAGTAGAAAGGAACCCTGAGGTCCAGAGAGGAATGGGCTGTGTACTTGATGCCCAGCCCCTTCCCCCGGACATCACAAATTCGTTCTGAGAAGAAATGAATACGAGTTAGAAATGACACGTTAGCATATTAGAAGGAACACCCAGAACCCAATTGTCAGACACTGACACAAGAGGGTCTCATTTCCCAGGCTCACTGTAACAGGGCCTAGCTCTGAACTTAGCCTGAGCGCTTGGCATTAGGTCTGTGGGACTGGAGAGATGGCTAGGCAGTTCTGGCTGTTCTTGCAGAGGTCCTAGGTTCAAAACTATCTGCGAATCCAGCTCCAAGGGATCCAATGTCCTCTCCTGGTCTCCTCAGGCACTGCATTCACAGTGTACAGGCAAAACACACACATAAAATAACAAATCAACCCTTTAAAATAAAACAAAAACCACTCATACACATTAGTCATTTAAAAAATTATGTACTTGGCTTCAATTCTTAAATTGTATTTATTTTCATAATTTTACTTATTATTGTGTGCATGTATGCAGGGACCAGAAGACATCTCCCCCCCTCCTCTTGTTTTTTTGAGACAAGTCTCTCTATGTAGTTGCTCTGTAGTTCTGGCTGTCCCAGAACTATGTAGACCAAGCTGGCCTTGACTTCAGAAATCCTCCTGCCTCTGCCTCCCAAGTGCTGGGATTAGAGAGGTGTGCCATCACGCCTAGCTGCTCGGAGAACCCCTTGGTGGAGTCAGTTCTTCTTCCACCTTCTCGTGGGTTCTGGAGATGGCACTCCAGTGGTGAGGTGTGTGGCCAGACCATCTGCTGCACTCACTGGCCGCAGGTCCAACAGGCAGAAGCAAGACGATGCTTTTCCTCAGGCCTCATGCAATCAAGCACTGCAAGACCAACACCCTAAGGCTTTATCAGCTACAACCCCAAGTCTGAGGAGGTCAGGGGCCTTCCCACCGTGCCCCATATCCAGGCTCTGAAGCTGAATTCAGATACGAAGAGCAGAGCAGCATGGAACCCTCCAGAGCTCAGCCAGGGGCGAGGCTGTCGGCCAGCTGGCAGACTGCTCGCCTGACAGGCACAAGCCCTGGGTCCCACCCCAAGCACTGCACAAACCAGCCGTGGTGGCACACCTGTAACCCCAGCACTCAGGAGGCAGAGCAGGATCAGCAGTTCAAGGTCAGGCACAGCTGCAGAGAGTTCGAAGTCAGTCCCGTTCTCCCAGAACAAAAACCAAAGTGAGAATGTTCTAACAATGTCTTGGGCACATTTCCCCACGACTGGAAAGCTGGGCCATCAGTGTCTCGGTGACAAGAGACTCATCACTGGAGGCCATCTCAACTGGCCACCGGAGCCATGGTCTTCTGACACAGCCTGGCCAGGAGCCCAGCCATCTGCAGCAAGGAGTTCACACCTTCCGCTACTTTCATGTGAGTGTATCCAATCTCCTGAAACACAAGCCGGAAGGAACGGTGGGTAAGCCGGGACTGTTGGCTCCTTTCTGTCTAACCTGGTGCAATCCACACACAATGACCTCAAAACGCAGGACAGGAGAGGCCGGACCTGGCTTCACTCCGGTCCAGCTCATGCTGGAAAAGGGTGTTCCGGCTTAGGGAGCAAACCTGGAGCTTCCAGCACAAGCTACAGCCCCAGCCTGCTAGGGTCTCACAGAACCCAGGCTGGTTTCCAACCCACTATGTAGCTCAGGATAGCCCTGAGCTTCTGAGTCTCCTGCCTCTACCTCCAGGGTGTGGAACTACAGGCAAACAAAAAGACACTCAGTTCCTTTTGCTGCTGCTGTTTTAAACCAAAGTCTCACTGTGGAGCACTGAAGGTATGCACCACCATACCAACAGTACCCCATCTTTTTTTTTTTTTTTTTGGTTTTTTTTGAGACAGGGTTTCTCTGTGTAACTTTGCGCCTTTCCTGGGACTCACTTGGTAGTCCAGGCTGGCCTCGATCTCACAGAGATCCGCCTGGCTCTGCCTCCCGAGTGCTGGGATTAAAGGCGTGCGCCACCACCGCCCGGCTAGTACCCCATCTTGTGCAGGGCTGAGGATCAACCCCGGGCTTTGCACACTCGAGGTATGTACTCGGTAGAGCCATCCCCAGCCAAATTTTTTGTTGTTTTTGGTTTTCAAGACAGGGTTTCTGTGTTGCCCTGGCTGTCCTGGAACTCACTCTGTAGATCAGAGTGACCTTGAACTCACAGAGATCCACCTGGATTGAAGGTGTGCGCCCTCACTGCCCAGCCCCAGTCAAATTCTTATACAGTTAAACGTGCACCTGTCTGAGTTGGTGGTCTCCCACCTGGGAGCCCACCCAAGTAGAACAGGAATGTGGCAGCCATGCTGTTTCATGGGTGCCAGTGTGCAGTGACTTTTAGCCACAGAAACCCGAACGCCCTCCTAGAGAACAAGTGACCGTGACACAGCCACACAGCAGAATGCTGCTCAGTGATGAGGGCCAGCGTGGACACGTCACAACAGATCTGGCAGGCACTGTGCACAAGTGCAAGGTAGTGTGGTGGCACACGCCTGTAACCCAGCCTGGGCGACGCTGCAAGGCCTTGTCTAAAAGCAAAGCAAGAAGCCAGCAGACTGGACTCCAAAGAAGGCAGAAGTGCACAAGGTATTCCCGAGCTCTGACGAACCTTGATGAACTCCAGTTTCAAGTATTCGGCCATGGGGAAGGTTTTACACACTCGGAAAATGTTGCCGATGACGTCTTCTGGTGAGTAGCCCAGGTGCCACAGGTGAGCAAGAATCTAGACGAAAGACCCAACAGGCCATGAACACCGTCAACAGGAAAGGCAGATGGAGGCGGACCCACAGTGCTCCTAGATATCGCCATGGCAATAGCTTGGCCCTGGTGATCCAGGAGGCTTTGAGGACCCCCTGAACCTTATGGAGGTGCTGGGGGGGCCCCACAGATGCCCTGTGTCACCCAGTCCTCTGGTCACGGCAGGTAAAATTTCCCAGGAGGCACCACATGTTCTTGACCTCAGGAAGATGGTCTGATATCTTGCCCACATCACGTCTCTATCCAGAGCCTTCCAGGTGGAACCCCTCACCAGCTAGCTCCCCCAGGCTCAGTAAGAAAGAGGCCCCTGAGGCTGGAGAGATGGCTTGCTCTTCCAAAGGTCCTGAGTTCAATTCCCAGCAACCACATGGTGGCTCACAACCATCTGTAATGAGATCTGGTGCCCTTTTCTGGCTTGCAGGGATATGTGCAAACAGAACACCGTATACATAATAAATAAATAAATCTTAAAAAAAAAGAAAGAGGCCCCTGCGTGATGGGACCAGACAACCTACGCAGGGCAGGATTTCACTAGTACCACGCCTTCCCCTCCTGTCCACTTTCCCCAGTCTGGGGCTGTGTCTAGAGAAAGCCCACTGAGCCCGAGCACCCTGGGGTGGATTCTGGCAGTGTTAGGTAGAGTCAGGGGTTAGGTTAGCTTTGTCCCCTCAGTAACCACCTCTGGCTGTACCCGTTTCCCTGCCCGGCACTCCAGTACTGTTCTCGTTCAGTTCAACCTGCCCTGCCCCTAGTCAGCGTCCAGGCTGGCTGACTGCAGTAAGAAACTCGGGATCAGGGAAAGGGTCTGCGACCACACCTGACACCTACAGACCTGAAACCACCACACACACTGACATCTGCTCAGGAACCAGGCCCTGCAGCCACACTAGACCCTCCCCATCCCCCCTCTTCTGAGTAACGGGGACTGCTGGGTTTCTGGTTGGCTCTCAACATTCTCGGGAAGACAGGTGGGATGTGATGTGTTCCCCTACCTGACAATGTGATGTCACTGGAGAGGCTGAGAACCCTCTTGTGGAGGATACAACTACAGTAGGCCATGAAGCTGCCTTCCAGGTCTACCACTTGTAGTGTGGCTTAGGGGAAGAATCAGCCTCTATGAGTCAGTTCCATGGTTTGGGTGTGAAGTGGCCCCTCTTGGTTCCCTAGCTGGTGGTGCTGTTCTTGCAGGCTGTGGTATCTGAGGTGGAGCCCCTATCTACAGCATGGCAGCAGGTCTGTGCTTCCCTATCCATCAAGATGGGAGGCATCTCATGGGGCTGGAGAGATGGCTCAGTGGTTAAGAGCACGGGCTGCTCTTCTAGGGGACCTGGGTTTGATTCCTAGCTTTCACATGGCAATTCACAATTGTAACTCTAATCTTGGGGACCTGATGCCCTCTTCTGGACCCCAAGGGCACCAGATACACATTCAGGTAAAACATCCATACATAAAATAAATAAAAAAATAAATAAATCAAAGATACAAAGTGTCTCAGCCCTGTGCTCCAACCACCAGGAGCTGTCCTGCCTTCCTGCCATGCTGGCTGCACCCCTCCAGCAAGTCCCCGTGAGGCCGCCTCTGCTGAGTTGCTTTTGTCAGGTTCTGAGTGATGAGCTGAGAGGGATTTTAAGGGTTAAGGGCAGTGATAAGGAATCCTAGTGCCACCCAGGGCTCCTGCCACTTGTCTCAAAAGTCCCAAGGCACCATGGGACTAAGGGAGGGAACAAGAGCCCACCTTGTAGGCCTCATCGATGTTGGTATCCACGCAGTGCTGGATCATCTCCTTCACCAGCAGGGGGTGGGGCTCATCACAGACCTGAGCAAACAGTCAGGAAACGCATCATGAGGCCCACACACTCCAACAACTACAATGGGATTTGGGAACGCCCTTCTCACTTCCAAAGACACCCCCAAATATGACATCTCCCAATGCCCTAGTTACATTTCTCATCTCCAAAATGAATGGACCACAAAGCAGCCAAAGGCCCAAAAAGACTCTCTTCTTGGGTGGCATTACAGGCACGGTGCTGGGCACAGCAGCACATGCCTGTGACCTCAAGACTCAGGAAGAGCCGGGCGCAAACTCTGTCTGAGAAAAAAACAAAACAAAACTAAAACAAATAAAAAACTAAAAAAAACGCCGGGTGGTGGTGGCGCACGCCTTTAATCCCAGCACTCGGGAGGCAGAGCCAGGTGAATCTCTGTGAGTTTGAGGCCAGCCTGGGCTACCAAGTGAGTTCCAGGAAAGACGCAAAGCTAAACAGAGAAACTCTGTCTTGAAAAAAAACAAAAAACAAACAAACAAAAAAACCTAAAAAATCTGGAGGATCTCAGATTCAAGGCCAGCCTGGGCTACACTATGTCAAGAGAAGAAAAGAAAAGAAGTTGGAGTGGCGGCCTAGGGCGGACCCGTGACTTTAGCAGCCATCAGAGCGGCCCACAGCACAGGAGAGGGGAAGAACAGCTCTGCAGGGAGGTGGGGGGGGAATCAAGCAGGACAGCTGCAGGCTAACCTGGATCTGCCCGTCTCCCACCACCCGCATGTGCAACCACCCCCAGACCCTCCTGCCGCTCTCCTGGGCTCGAGAGACAAAGCTATGATGGGGAGAACATGGGCTGTGTAGGTCCACTCTGGTGCAGACCAGCCCTCCCAACCCTCTCCCAGCCCTGGTACCTTGAATACATTCTCGCTGTTGATATAGCCGAATCCTGAGAAGGTAGACTGCAAGTTGTTCAGTGCCTGGAGGGAGGCAAGAAACATATTAAGGGTGACTACGATGTCTTTCCCTATCCTGCCTCAGAGACTCGATGCCCACCCTCCCCAGCTCACACCCATGCAGGGTGCTAGGTCCTCAGTCTTTACCCAGACTTGGTCAACACTCATTCCCCAACCTCGCCTTGTGGGGCAGTGTGCTGGCTGGTCTGATGTCGACTTGACACACAAACTAGAGTTATCTGAAAAGAGGGAACTTCAGTTGAGATCCTCCATAAGATCCAGCTGTAAGGCATTTTCTTAATTAGTATTTGATGGGGGAGGGTCCAGCCCATGCTGGGTGGGGCCATCCCTGGACTGGTAGTCCTGGGTGCTATAAGAAAGCAGGCTAAGCAAGTCAAGGGGTGCAAGCCAGTAAGCAGCACCCCTCTACGGCCTCTGCATCAGCTCCTGCCTCCAGGTTCCTGCCCTGTCTGAGTTCCTGTCCTGACTTCCTTCAATGACAACAGCAATATGGAAGTGTCAGCCAAATAAACCCTCTCCTCCCCAACTTGTTTTTTGATCATGGTGTTTCATCACAGCAACAGAAACCCAGACTAACACAGGCAGCAACAGTCACCCACCAACCTGGCGCATGTCCCCTTGGGCTGTGAAGATAATGGCTTCCAGGCCATCATCTGTGTATGGCACTTTTTCCTTCTCGATGACATTCATGAGCCTGGTGAGGACTTGAGCATCAGTGAGCTTGGTGTAGCGGAGCACTGCACACCGGGACTGGATGGGTTCTGGACAGAGACAGCAGAGTGAGAGTTCCCTGGCAAGGCTGGCTGCTCATCAGGACACAGCTGATCACAGCCAAGTGTCAAATTATCAGATAAGAAGCAAAGAGGCTGGATTTTTGGCTTTCTGAGTCCCACCCCCCTGCTCTGCAGAGGGTCTTTTTCTCTGTGCATGGGCTGCATGCATGTGTGTGTTTCCTTACTCCCAAAGGTGCCTGCCTTTAACTGCAAGGAGAAAAAAGCAAAGAGGCCTGAGTTAGCAACATCCAGCACACATAGGTCAGGGCCTGCTTCTGGAGGGACAGGAGGCCTCGGGACAGACGCTGCCACACATGCAAGCCCCACCCCAGACACAAAGAGTTAGGGCCTCTGGAGTCACAGTGCGATGGCTGGGCCCTTCAGGAAAGATCAGTTCCTCAGGCTGGGAGGGAATGGAACCCCAACAAGCTCTTTGACGTTTCACAGGGGAACAAGGCAAGAAGGTGTCTGCCTGTAACCCCAACACTTGGGATTAAATAGGGAGGTAGGGCAGGAGGATCACGGATTTAAGGTCAACCTCAGTTACAAGGTCAGTTCCAGGCTAGCCTGTGCTACCTGAGACTCAAAAACACAACAAACACCATCAACACCACCAATAAAAAAGGACACTGGTTAGCAAGAAGGCTCAGTGGATAAAGATGCTTACTACCAAGACTGACAACCTGAGCTCAACTTTGGGACCCACCAAGATAATTACTGACTTTTATAAATTATTCTGACATCTACAGGAAGGCAAATGACCCCCAACATCCACATGCATGCATGTGCACATACATACACACAAATGTAATTTTAAAATAAATGGGGGGGGGGGAGAGTCCTGTCAACATTAAGCAATTCTCCCATCTAGGCAGCCATGAGCTGGTAGGGAAAGGAATGTGGCAACAAACCTATGTGTGACCGACCACACACATACACACACTTGGGTACAGAAGGATAGGACAGAAAACCCCCATTGCTGGGGATCAACAGAACAGAAAGGAGACAGACAATACACACAGGATGGTCCAGGTGACTCACGAAGTCGGTGGCAGGAGGATGTGACACCAGCCACACAGGGTAGACCAGTGCTGTGGGCAGCAGCTGGGCTAAAGGCCAAAGGGCCCTGAAAGGAGACCCTGTGGTGAGGTGGAGGCCTGGCCACACCAGGCAGCCACAAAGCCTGATGCACAGAGCTGATGTCAAGGGCCGCAGCACACAAAACAACCAGAGTGTGTTCCAGATGGGCTGGTGGCTCAGGCCTGTCATCCCAACCACTCAGGATGCTGAGGCAGGAGGACTGTAGGTTCGATGCATTCCTGGGCTATAAAGTGAGTTCAAGGCCAGCCTGGGTAAATTAGAGAAGACCAGGTCTCAAAATAAAAAGTAAACAGCACTTGCCAAGTCTGACAACCTGACCTCAATCCCTGGGATCCACATGGTAGGAGAGAGCTATCCTCTGACCTCCACACACACACTGTAGCAGGCTTGTATACAGACAGACAGAGACAGACAGACAGACAGACAGACACACATACACACAGACACAGACACACACACAGAGGCTGGAGAAATGTCTCAGGGGTTAAAAGTACCCGCTGCTCTTCCAGAGAAGCCAAGTTTGGATTCTAGCACTCACATCAGGTTTCTCACAACTGCCTGTGACCTCAACTCCAGGGCACATATACTCAGATACACAATCAAAAACAAATGAAAAAAGTAAATAAAAAAAAAAAAAAGGGAGCCTCGGGCCAGGCGGTGGTGGCGCACGCCTTTAATCCCAGCACCCGGGAGGCAGAGGCAGATGGATCTCTGTGAGTTCGAGGCCAGCCTGGTCTACAGAGTGAGTTCCAGGAAAGGTGCAAAACTACACAGAGAAACCCTGTCTCGAAAAACCAAAAAAAAAAAAAAAAAAAAAAAAAAAAAAAGCCTCGGGCTGGAGAGATGGCTCAGCAGTTAAGAGCACTGGCTGCTCTTCCATAGGTCTTGAGTTCAATTTCAAGCAACCACATGGTAGCTCACAACCATCTGTAATGAGATCTGGTGCCCTCTTCTGGCATATAGTCATATATGCAGATAGAGCACTCATATACATTAAAAAAAAAAAAAGAATTAAAAAAAAAGAAAAAGAAAAAAGAAAGCTTCCCTGGAGACAGCCGTCCAGGTTGCATGCTCACCTATGATTTTGTCTGAAGCATTACAAGCCAGAGCAAAGCGGGTTGTCTTGGAGTAGATTTCCATGGTTCTCCGGAGGGCCTGCTGGGCACCGTCCGTCATGCTGGGGCAAACATAAGAGGGGGGTGGGTACCAGGCCTGGGGCACAGCCCCACCACTCCTGCTGTTCCGGAGGACTGGAGATCTGAGGCCAGCCTGGGCTACTTGGGGACGCCCATCTCCAGCCCGCACCTGTCTGCTTCATCCAGAATGATGATCTTGTGCCGGCCCTTGGGAAGGGTGACTTTCTGCTGGGCGAACATTTTGATTTTATTCCTCACCACATCAATGCCCCTGAAACAAGAAGGAAGAAGGCACGTGTCACAAACGGAGGGACTTTTTCCACCTTCACTTTGAGTTATACGGGCAGACCCAGTGCTCTCGGGCTTGGACAGTGGGGGTGTTTAGTCACTGAGCCATCTCAGCGACCCTGTTTTACTGTTTTATGTGTCTGCCCAGATGCAGGGCATGTGCAGGTGGGGGCCTGGAGAGACCACAGGGTGTCAGAAGCCCTGGAGCTGGAGTTCCAAGCAGCTGTGAGCTGCTTGATGCGGGTGCAAGGAAAGGAATTCTGGGTCTCTGCAAGAGCGGCATGTTCTCTCTCTCTCTCTCTCTCTCTCTCTCTCTCTCTCTCTCTCTCTCTCTCTGTTTTTTGAGACAGGGTTTCTCTGTGTAGCTTTGCGCCTTTCCTGGAACTCATTCTGTAGACCAGGCTGACCTCGAACTCAAGAGATCTGCCTGCCTCTGCCTCCTAAGTGCTGGGACTAAAGGCGTGCGCCACATGTTCTTACCTGCTGAGCAATCTCTCCAGCCCCACATTTTATTTTTTGAGAGAGCATCTTTATATGGCACCTGGGCAGACCTGGAACCCAGAATCCCCCTGCCTTAGCCTTCCCAGGGCTGGGGTTTCCCACACACCACTCCCAGCTCACAAGGGGCTTGGAAATCCTCCTGAGAGCCCCAAGGGCTACAGAACCTTACTTTCACCTGGGAACATGAGCTAATCGTCACATACACAGACCTGAGGTGGCTGTGGCTGCCAGGCCGCAGACGGGAAACGGGGAGGCGCTGGAGGGCACTTTCAGTTGTGCAAGGCCAGAAGGCTGTTGCACAGTTAACATGTTAACACGACTGAAGTGGACACCTTAGGTGGTTTCAGGGCTGGTGAGCTGGCACAGTGGGTGAGGACACCTGCTGGCCGACCACGGGAGACGGACAACCTGAGGTCAATCCCCAGAGCCCACATAAAGGTGGAAGAAAAGAACTAATTCCACGTGATTGTGCTCTGTTCTTCACACATGTGAAGAACACACGCACACACACACACGCATGCACGCACTCACGCACACACAAACAGGGTTGACGGGAGGGCTCTTGCCGCCAACCCTCACAACCTGAGTTTGATCCTTAGGACCCACTTGGTGAAGCAGAGAACGGACTCCCAGCAAGCTGTCCTGACCTCTTCATGTACATCACGGCATAGGCCCCTCCCCACAGTGAATAAGCAGCAATAAAAACAATTAAAAGAGTCATTTGAACACTTTCGTCAAAACAAGGAAGGCTGCAGGTGCTCCTCAGACGCTCGGACAAGGTAATGATTCCCCGGTTAAACGTGGAGTCAGAGAAGCCAGCGCCAGGCACAAGCAGCACCAAGCAGAGCTTGTCCACTCAGGTACAACAGGAGGCCGGCCTTCCTTCCCATCCTACCTGTCATTTGACGCATTGAGTTCCAGAACCGCATCCTTCAGGGCCGGGCCCAGCAGTGCTCTCGCCAAGCAGAGGATGCTGGTCGTTTTGCCGGTTCCTGGGGGACCCTGTAGGTAAGAGCTCCCCGAACTGATTCATGCAGGAAGGACCCAGGGGCTGGAGAGATGGCTCAGCAGTTACGAGCACTGGCTGCTCATCCAGAGGACGTGAGTTCCATTCCCAAAGCCCCAACTGTCTGTAACTCCAGTTCCAAGAGATACATCACCACTACCCTACCCTACCCCACTCCCTTCCCCCGTCCCTGGCACCAGACATGCACATGGGCAAAACACCCACACACATAAAAATCAACCAACCAACCAATTAATTAATTAATTAATTAATTAATTAATTAATTAAAGGGTTCCCATGTAGCTCTTGCTGCTCCCCCAACCCCCCACTGCTGGCACTTGCTCCCGACTCCCCTAACGACCCGGCCAGGGACCTGTGAGCCTCCCCAGGGAGGGAGTGGACTCGGGATGCAAGATGCCTAGAGGACAGATAGGCCCAAGTACTCACCGCAATGATGATATTGGGCACATTGCCTTCCTTTGCAAAGACCTGGGTGAAAGAGGTTCACGAAGTTAGTGTGGTGGTACACGCCTCTAATCCTAGCACCAGGGAGGCTGAGGGAGAAGGATCAGGAACTCCGGCCAGCTTCAGCTACATATCAAAACCCTGTCTCGAAGACAAATCAACAGCCCAGGTGGGTGGCACACTTGTTTAATCCCAGCACTTGGGAAGCAGAGGCAGGCAGAGCTCTGTGAGTCAGAAGCCAGCCTGGTCTACATAGAAAGTTTCAGGACAGCCAGGGCTACATAGTGAGTAGTATGCTCCAAAAAACCAAACAACAATAACAAAACAGTTGTCGGGAAGCTGGCTCAGCAGATAAAGGCGCCTGCAAAGGCCAACAAGCTTAGTTTGTCACCCACCATCAGGCCCCACAGGCGGTGGGAGGGAACCAGCCCTGCCCTCCAGAGGCAGGAAGACCCACTCTAAATGTGGGTGGCATCCTCCCGTGGGCTGGGGTCCTGGACTCAGGGGAAAGGAGAAAGCGGCCTAGTGAGTAGCAGCATCCACCTCCCCGCTTCCAGACTGTGGGCGCCACGTGACCAGCCGCCTCACATTCCTGCCTCCATGCCTTCCCACCAGGAAGGACTGTGACCTCAGACAGTGAGCTAAAGGCAAACTAACCCTTCTTGGCTTAAGTCCTGTTCATCGGGTACTCTGTCACCCCAGTGGGGAACAGTCGACGTAAACCCTCCTTCACCACCTCAGCCAATCGCCCAGTCTCCAATGGCCACTAGCTCGTCAGATCCACAGTGTGACGTCAGCGGGGTTACAGAGCTCCTTACCTCCAGCCTGCTCACTGTGTCTTCATTGCCAACTATTTCATTGAGCTTTAGAGGTCTGTATTTTTCAACCCTGTTTTAGAAAAAGCAAATAGTGACATGGTTATCCTCTCGGTACCCCGAGGACAGGGCAGGAAAGGGCAACCCTGTGAATTCTGGCAGGGTGGGGCTGTGTTACCTGTGATGCCAACAGAGGGAGGCCGTGCCAAGAGGACCCCGAGTTCCAGGCCAACCTCTACCACATATACAAATTGCCTCAAAAAGTGAAGAAATAAGAAGCCAGCAAGATGGCTGAGCATGTAAAAGCACTTACAGCAAAGCTAAGTCAGCCTTAGTTTAATCCCCAGAACCAAGATGGTGGAGGAAGAGAACTGAGTCCCACGTGCACTATGAGACTTGCATGTATGGCACATACACCCACAGCATAAATAAATAATCATGGGCTGGAGAGGTGGCTCAGTGGTTAAGAGCACTGGCTGTTCTCCCAAAAGACCCAGATTCAATTCCCAACACCCACATGACAGCTCACAACTGTCTGTAACTCCAGTTCCAGGGCATCTGACACCCTCACACAGACATACAGGCAGGCAAAACACCAATGCACATTAAAAAAAAAAAATTAAAACAAAACATCCAGGAGCCGGGCAGAAGTGGCACCCAGCACTCAGGAGGCAGAGCCAAGCAGATCTCTGTGAGTTTGAGGCCAGCCTGGTCTACATAGCTAGATCCAGGACAGGAACCAAAACTACACAGAGAAACCCTGTCTTGAAAAACCAAAAAGAAAAAACCATCCAGGCATGGTGACACACACCTGCAATCCCAGGTTATGTTGGGGGTGGAAACAGGAGGTTCAGAAGTTCAAGGTTATCCTTGACTACATAACAAGTTCTACACCAGCCTGGGCTAAATGAGACACTTTCAATAAGTTAAAGAAGAATGTGTTGGAGAAATGACTCAGTAGTTAAGGGTACCTGCTGCTGCAGAAGCCCTGAGTTTGACTTCTAGCATCCACACAGTGGCTCACAACCTCCTTATAATTCCAAGGAATGCAATGCCCTCTCCTGGCTTCTTCATGTACTGCATGCACACAGTGCCCAGATATAAAGACAACACTCACACACAGAAAACAAAATGAATCTTAAAAAAAAAAAAAAAAAGCCAAGCAGTAGTGGCGCACGCCTTCAATCCCAGCACTTGGGAGACAAAGGCAAGTAGATCTCTGTGAGTTCAAGGCCAGCCTGGTCTACAAAGCTAGTTCAGGACAACCAGGGCTACACAGAGAAACCTTGTCTCAAAAAACCAAAACCAACAAACAAACGAAAACAAAACCCAAAAAGGAGCCAGCAAGATGGCTCAGTGGGTAAAGGCGCTTGCTAATGGGCCTAACCATCTGAGTTGGATCCCTCGGACCCACATGGTAGAAGAGACTCCTAGGAGTTGGTCTCTGACCTCCATCCACAGCCTGCCCTCTCAATAAAGAAATGGGGGGGGGGGGGAGCTTTCAACAACAACAACAAAAAAGATAAAAATGAACTTTTGGTACGAATGGGCTCCTCAACTGTCCACTCCACACAACAGAGGGAGCTGCAGAGTAAGCAGGGGTTCCGTCTAGCCAGCTCTGATGCACACATTTGCAGAGGCTGGCAGGTACGCAGTGATGGTCCCAGGTGCACCCATTTTGGTCCCACCAAATGATGTAAGTGCTGCATCTCCAGGGTCTCTGTGAGACAGGCAGACTGTGCTGGCCCACAGCGTGCTACTGTTCCAGATGGCCTACTCTTGCTCCGCTAGCAGGAAAGTAGTGGTCTTGGGCTATGACTGGGAAGCCTGTGTGGACAGTTCTTAAGCAATTTTGAAATGGCACTTAGACACGTCATTAAAATACTGTTCCCTTGGGGCTGGAGATAGCTCAGTGGTTAAGAGCGTCAGCTGCAGCTGGGCAGTGGTGGCGCGCATGCCTTTAATCCCAGCACTTGGGACGTAGAGGCATGAGGATCTCTGTGAGTTCAAGGCCAGCCTGGTCTACATAGCAGTCCCAGGACAGGCTCCAAAGCTACACAGAGAAACTCTGTCTTGAAAACAACAACAACAACAACAAAGCGCCAGCTGCTCTTCCAGAGGACCCAGGTTCAATTCCTAGCACCCACATGGCAGCTCACAATCATCTATTACCAGGGATTCTATCCCTCTCCTCACCTCTGAGGGTACTGTATACACCCACAGACATAAATTAAAAAACAAAAACTACTTGTGCCCATTTGGAATCTATTTATTTATAGACAGGGTCTTCTCATAAAGCCCAGGCTATCCTGGAACTTACTATGTAGCAAAGGATGACCTTGAACTCCTGATCCTTCAGCCTCTACCTCCCCAGCTCTGGGATTACAGGGATCACCACGTCCAGTTTATGAGCTGCTGGGGAAGGAAATGTGGGTTTTCTGAATGGCAGGCAAGCGTCGTATCAACCGGGCCACATCTCCAGATGGCCTGGAACTCATGACCACTAAGTTCTGCCTTTTAAATAAACAAGAAACATCAAGAGAGAAATGACCTTTTCCAGCTCTGGGTACAAGATGTGGTAGATTTACAATGATGTGACCAGCAAAGCTTCCTTATTATATTCTGTGGATTTCTTTTCTATTTTCAGAGACAGGGTTTCACCATGTAGTCCTTGCCAGACTGGAACTCCCTATGTCGACCAGGCTGGCCTTGAACTCAGAGATCCATCATTTCTGCCTCCTGAGTGCTTCATGTTGTTTTTAGTATATATACACACACACGTTTACTATGTGTGTGTGCCACAGCACAGGTGTGGAGGTCAGAAACAACTTTTGGGAGTCAGTTCTCTCTTTCCAACATGCAGAATCCAGACGTTAAACTCAGGCTGGCTGGTTGGCTACAAGCACCCTTATCACTGAGCCATCTCACCGGGACTTGTTTTTGGTGACAGGGACTCATATAGCCCCGGCTGGTCTCAAACTCACTATGCAGCTGACAAGGACCTAACAGGTATATGCTACCCATTTGGATTCTCATTTTCTTTTTACTTATTTCTGTGGCTACCAGACAATGCTAAATTACATATGTGGTTCTCTCTCTCTCCCTCCCTCTCTCTTCAGTGCTGGGGATGGAACCCTGGGCCCTGAGCATGCCAGGCAAGAATTCTGCCACCGAGCCGTATTCCCAGCTTTTGTAATATTCTTCCTAGTATTACAGTCTAGATCAATGGTTCTCAACCTGTGGGTCACGACCCCTTGGGGACTGTCAAACGACTCTGACAGGGGTCACCTGAGACCACTGGAAAACACAGATATTTACGTTACGATTCATAACAGTAGCAAAATAAGTTATGAAGTAGCAATGAAAATAATTTTATGGTAGGGGGTTCACCACAACACGAGGAACTGTACTAAAGGGTCACAGCCTTAGGAAGGTTGAGAACCACTGGTCTAGACAGTCTGATGCTTCAGTTTGCTAAGGACTGTCTCTGCTGTCTGGTGCCATAGGCCTTACATTTGATCAAGAAAAACAAGTTCATGATAGAGATGCTTTTGTACAAATGTCTGGAATCAAGTTCCATAAAACAAACAACCAAACCACCAACACCAACACCAAAAACAAAAACCGGGGCTGGTGCACACACCGACGGAAAAGACGGTACGATCAGAATTTAAGGTCATTCTTGGCTCTATATAAAGTTCAAGGCTCAGCTTAGGGTAGTGAGACGTGCCGTTAGTACTGCACAGCAGAGCGCCCTGTTCGTCAAGTTCAAGCATCACTTAGACAGATTGGGATTGAGATACACTCACCTCAATTTCCATAAATAAAAATCTCTACCTCTGCCTGGTAGCTCACACCTGTCATTCCAGCTCTTGGGGAGCCGAGGCAGGAGGACTGCGGTAAGTTCAAGAACTGCACAGTGAAACCCAGGGCTGAGAATGGGACTCGGTCGGTAGAGTGCTTGCTTAAGCATACACGAAGCCCCGTGTTCCATCCCCAGCACTGCTTTATGACAGACAGTGAGGCATGCCTGTCATCCCCTGGGGGCAGGAGGAGCACCGGTTCAAAGTCACCCTCTGCTACATAGTGGGTTCGAGACCAGCCGGGGTTACCCAAGACCCTGTCTCAAAAAAAAATAAAGTGAAAAAAGAAACCCAGTTTCAAGAAGAGAAAGAAAAAGAAAATCTGGCTCCAGGGGTCGAACAGCACCTTCGGGGTCCCCCCCCCCAGACCCAGCCGGAAGCCGGGTCCCTGGAGCTCAGCCCGCCCTCACTCGCCATCACCTCTCCGCGCGCGCGTGACTACGGCCGCGCGCTCACCAGGGCAGCTCGTAGTGGCCAGCGCCACCCGCGGTCCTGCTGGGGACAGCCGAGGGCTCCTGCGCCCCACTCTCGGCCGCGCCAGAGCCGCTCTCCTGCACCTCCATTCCGGCGCCTGCTCTTCCCGCCACCCGAAGCTCCGCCCCGTGACGTTTCCACGGAAGTCTCGGCCCTGGTTTCCGGGCAACCCTGGGAGGGGAGCGGAAGTGAGAGTGAGGGGGGGGCGGTCTCTTTCCGCGCCTGCGCAGAGCGTGCAGCGTAGCCACACCACTGGCCGCTAGAGGCCGCTGTGGCTACAGGAGACCGCGTTCGAGGGGCGAGGAAAGGTGAGAATGTTGCCATCAAGGAGAGTGTCTCCAGGAAAGGACGTTTGTGTCATCTTTATTGTATTTCGTTTAATTGTATTCTATTTCATTTCGTTCCGTTTTATTTCCACGTTTTTGGTTTCTAGAAACTGAGTATTATTGCTCTGTATCCCAGCCTGACCCACAAACGAGTGGCCATCCTCCTGCCTCAGCTTCCCGGGTGATAGGATTACTTTTTTAAGTATTGCTTCATTCGCGCGAGTGTTTTGCTTGCATGCATGTGTATGCACCACATGCATGTCTTCTTGGAGGAGTGTGTTGGATCCCCTGGAGCTGAAGTTAGACTCTTGCGAGCAGTCATGTAGGTGCTGGGAATTAAATCCAGGTCTCTGCAAAAGTCTAGTGCTCTTTTGTTTGTGTTTTGGTTTTGTGTTTTGATACAGAGTGAGTTCCAGGACAGCCAGGGATACACAGAAAAACCCTGTCTTGAAAACAAAAACAAAAACAACTGCCTAGAACTAGTTCCTCTGCTTTCTGTGGGTAACTAGACCCTTGTAAACATACACTCATACACATATTTTTAAAAAACAAAAAACAAAAACAAAACAAAAATCCTTTTACTTATGTGTCTGTGTCTGTGTGAGTCTATGCCCCCCGTGTGTGGGTGCCCGTAGAGGCAAGAAGAGAGCAACTAGAGTTATAGGCAATTGTGAGCTGCCCATTGTGGGTGTGGGGACCCAACCTCAGGTCCTCCGGAAGGGAAGCAACTGTTCTTCACCACTGAGCCGTCTCTTCAGCCCAATAATGATAAATTTTCATTTTGGGGAGAGGATCTCACCATGTAGCTCCAGCTGGCCTGGAACTCACTATGAGACCAAGGTGGCCTTGAACTCACATTGATTCAGTCACCCTGCCTCCTGATGCTAGAGTGAGAAACAACCAGACCCACCTCTCACAATATTTTTTTTTTTTTCTCGAGACAGGGTTTCTCTGTGTAGCTTTGCACCTTTCCTGGAACTCACTCTGTAGACCAGAAAGGATACTTTCTAGGCCCAGGCTTGGTGGCACAGGCCTTTAACTCCAGCACTTGGGAACAGGGGCACCTGGATGTTTGTGAGTTCAAGGCCAGCCAGAGCCAGATATAGTGAGACTCCTATCACAAAAATTCAAAAAGTAAAATAAAATTAAAGGTACTTTCTGGCCAGGCATGGCAGTGCACACCTGTCATCCTAACACTAGTGACACAGAGACAAGAGGATAATGAGTTCTAGACCAGCCTGAAACTACATAAAGGGAGCCTCTGCCTGAACAGAATAACAACCAAAAAAACCGACAGGAGACTCATACCTCAGCACTTGGGAGATGGAGGCCAGCCTGAGATACACAAGAGTCTGTCTCAGAGAAATAACAGGGTTTGTGTTAGAAGCCTCAGGTGTGGGGGGCCGATGTTTCCCCCAAGGTGGCATTTTCAAGCAATGAAGCTGGTGATTTCCACGTGGGCTTGCCCTACCGTTAGCAAGCTCAGCAGAACACTCAGAGACTCGTTTCCATATGAACTCGCCTGCTTGTCTAGACACATTCCACCAAGCGCCTCTGCTAAGCACAAAGGTTTTCATTTGAACTCTTTAGTTGAACATTGACAGTTTTGAATTGCCTGCCTGGCTTTTCGTTGTTGTTGTTGTTGAGACAAAGTCTCTCTAGGTAGCCCTGGCTGACCTGGACTCACTATGGAGACCAGGCTGGACTTGAACTCACAGAGATTTCCCCCTAAACCCCGGCTTTGGAGTGCTGAGATTAAAGGCTTTTCCACCACTCTTGGCCATACTTTGTCTTCTTTAATAATAAGAAAGCAAGGAGAGAACTTTCCCAGATGGGCACAGAGGACAGATTTTATGTCCCAGGAGGGGCTAGGGTGTAGCTCAATGGTAGAACACCTGCCTAGAATCCCCCAGTGAAGGGCTGGGGTGTGGCTCAGTGGTAGAGCACCTGGTTAGAATCCCCCAGTGAGGGGCTGAGGTGTGGCTCAGTGGTAGAACACCTGCCTAGAATCCTAGACTGACCTCAAAGTCACTATGCCATTTAGGATGGCCTTGAACTTTTGATCGTCTTGCTTCTTGCTCATGTGTGCTGGGATGACAAGTGTGTAGCACCACACACACATTCCTTTTAAGATGTATTTTTATGTCTATGTCTGCATATGGTCTGACTGGGGCTGTCCACCTGTAAGGTGGGGGTGTGCCCTTGGATATCAGAAGAGGAAATCCTATCCTCTGGAGCTGGAGTTGCAGACAGTTAGGAACTGAGACCTGAACCCGGGTATCCTACAAAAGCTGCAAGTCGCCGGGGCGGTGGTGGCTCACACCTTTAATCCCAGCACTCTGGAGGCAGAGGCAGGCGGATCTCTGTGAGTTCGAGGCCAGCCTGGTCTACCAAGTGAGTTCCAGGAAAAGGCGCAAAGCTACACAGAGAAACCCTGTCTCGAAAAACCAAAAAAAAAAAAGACTTATTTTATGTGTGTGTGTGTGTGTGTGTGTGTGTGTGTGTGTGTGCGCATGTGCACATGTGAGTGCAGTTGGCAGTGGAGGCCAAAGGCATTGGATCCTGTGGAGCTGGAATTGCATATGGTTGTGGGCTGACGTTATGTGCTGGCAAGAGAACTCAAGACCTCTGCAAGAACAGCACATGCTCTTACCTGTGAGCCATCTCTCCAGCCTCCCAGGCCTTTTATTTTTTTTTTTTTTTTTTTTTTTTTTTTGGTTTTTCGAGACAGGGTTTCTCTGTGCAGCTTTGCGCCTTTTCCTGGAACTCACTTGGTAGACCAGGCTGGCCTCGAACTCACAGAGATCCACCTGGCTCTGCCTCCCGAGTGCTGGGATTAAAGGCGTGCGCCACCACCGCCCGGCAACACTCCCAGGCCTTTTAAAAGTCATGCTGGGCACCAAACCCAGGGCTTCATGCATCCTTGGCTAACTCTGTAATCCATGAACCACATCCTCAACACCTAGGCCGATATTTCTTGTGTCTATTCTCTCTAATCCCAGGAATCTCTCTGTGTGTGGGCTTCATTATCTGAAGAATTCACAGTGAGCCCTTTGGCAGAGGAGTCCTGGCCTGCCGAGGCATGTGCGCACACAGGGACGCACAAGCTCACCACATTCTGTGCTGCCCTGAGGGTGTGCATTCCAAGAGGGCCTTGTCTTACAGGAAGCAATATTTTCCTCATACTTTGCTTGTTAGGTGCAGGGTGTAAACGTGTAAACCTTAGCTACTCTTCCAGATCCCAAACAGACTTCAATTTTGGTGCCTTTTTGTTTTTGTTTTTGTTTTTTTTTTTTTTTTTTTGCAAGTAGGTCTTACTATGTAACCCAGGCTGGCTTCAAAAATGTGATCCTCCTGCCTCCATCCCCTGAGTGGTAGTATGACAGAATCGCTGGAGTCCAACTGATTACGTTTTAGTCGATCATCTTGGGTGCATGATGGAGCAAGCAGGCTGAGGGTAGAGCTCAAAAGGGAAGAAATCACTAATACAAAGGACTTACAGCCAAGGGCTCAGTGGCCCACACTCAAGTCTCCGCTACTCAAGGGGCTAAGACGCGGGATGGCGAGTTCAAAGGCAGCCTGGTCACCTTAGCCGGCTCCATCTCAAAACTAAAAGGCGAGAGCTGGTGTGGCACTCGCCACCAAGCCTGAAGACTGGAGTTTGATCCCAGGGACCTACATGGTGGAAGGGAAGAAGCGACCCCACTACCACGCTTTGGTGTGTGCACACACACATCTAAATAAATGTAAATAAGTAAACGGTGGACAGGTCTGAGGATGTAGCTCCACGGTAGAGCACTTGCCTGACGTCCCCCAGAGAGGAGAGAGGGGCGTGGCTCAGCAGCTGAGTGTTTTGCCTAAACGAAGCCTCAAGTTGGATCCTCAAACAACAAACCACAAACATACTCACTCATGCTGGGCTTAGAGCTAAACAAGCCTGGCAGTTACCCAAGATCTGTTGCTTGTCTCATTCCAAAGGTTATTGGAAACTTGAAGAGGTCTGTTCAGGACTTGGTTTTCAATTCTATCTGTTTCTCTGTGTGTCTTACCAGGGGTTGGGCCAGGCCTTGTCCTAGGGCAGCGCTCTACCACCAATATTGCCCAACTTTCTTTGCTCTTCTTTTTGTTTTTATTTTATGTGTGTATTTTGCCCACACGTATGTCTGTGCACCACATGCATGCAATGCTCTGGGAAACCAGAAGAGGGCGTTGGATCCCCTGGAACTGAAATTACAGGTGGTTGTGAGCCACCATGAGGGTGCTGGGATTTGAATCTGTGTCCTCTGGAATAGCAGCTAGTGCTCTTAACTGCTGAGCCATCTTTCCAGCTCCCCCACCCCCATCCTTGTCCTTTTTTTTTAATTTCATGACAGGGTCTTACTAAGTTGTCTAGGTTGTTTTTTTTTTATCTTTTTATTTATTTATAAATTATTATTATTATTATTATTATTATTATTATTTCTCACTATGTAACCCTGGCTAGCCTGGAACTCATTATGTAGGTCAGCCTGGCCTCTAACTACACACATCCTCCTGCATGTGCCTCCTGGGTGGTAGGATTAAATGCCACCATGCCCTGATAAATATTACTTTTTGTTTTATGTATTTAAGTGTTCGCCTGACCATATGTATACGTACTGTGTGTGTGTGTGTGTGTGTGTGTGTGTGTGTGTGTGTGGTGCCCAGGGAGGCCAGAAGAGGGCGGTGGATTTCCTGGCAATGAGAGTAAAAGACAGATAGATGTGAGCCTCCCTGCAGGGTGGGATTGAACCCAGGTCCTCTGCAAAAGCGGCAAGTGCTTTTAACTATTGCATCATCTCTCCTAATTAAGAAAAAAAAAAAAAAAAAAAAAAGTAGGGTCTTATGTAGCTCAAGTTGGCCTGGAAGTGTCATATGGCTGAGGTTGACCTTGAACTCCTGACCCTCCTGCCTCCACATCCTGAGTGCTGGGCTCACAGGGGTACGCCATCACATCTGGTTTTATGCTGTACTGGGGATGGGACTCAGGGACTCATGCATCCTCCAATGTATATTGGGTTTGAGATCTTGCTTGGCCACATGACCCTGTCTCAAAGAACGTAAAGATAGGGCTGAGCATGGTGCTACATTTAATCCCAGTACACTCTGGAGGTAGAGGCAGCTGCATCTCTGAGTTCATGCACAGAGTGGTCAAATGGCCAGTACTGGAGGATCAGGCCTACAGACAGAGACCCTGCCTCAAACAAACAAACAAAAACCCAGAAAAGATGGGGGGAGGACTCATGAGGCCTCCCACGAAGACGAAGAGCAGTTGGTAATTGATAGCAACTGGGGAAGGGAGAATCAATTTCTCTTTCTCTTTTAGATTTGTTTTTTTTTTTATTTGTGTGTGTGTCTGTGAATATGCATGTGAGTGCAGATGCCCAAGGAGGCCAGAAGAAGGCGTCAGATCTCCTAAAGCTGGAGTTACAGGCAGTTGTGAGCCACTAGACATAGGTGCTGGGAACTGAACCCTGGTCCTCTGGCAGAGCAGCAAGCACTCTGAACCACTGAGCTATCTCTCCAGCCCAGAGTCAGTTTTCTTCAGAGTGTCAAGCCTGACGGCTTGTCCACACTCTAGTGGATGACCACATCCAGGCACAGTGGGCAGAACCGATCGGACTCAGTGAGTCAGAAGAGATCAAGAGGGTATGAAGAGGAAGTGGGACACGTGGGGAGACAGGGAGAGACGGTGGGGGAGTGGGGATGGGTATAATCAAGGTACGTGCATATGTGTATGAAATTGACGAGGAACAAGTAAAGACAGGCTAAACCAGTGGTTCTCAACCTTCCTAGTGCTGTGACCCTTTAACACAGTTCCTCGTGTTGTGGTGACCCCCAACCATAAGATTGTTTTCACGGCTTCATCGTAACTGTAATCCTGCTACTGTTGTGAATCGTAAATATCTGTTATGAAGGATATGTGATATGCGACCCCCCCAAAGGGGTGTCAACCCAGAGGCTGAGAACTGCTGGAATTTAAAAAAAAAAAAGCGGGATGAATTGGCACATGTTTTTAACTCCAGTTCTGAAGAGGCAGGTATATCTCCCAGGATTCAGTGGCCAGGCAGCCAGGCCAGTGAGAGAGCCAGGCGGATCTCTGTGAGTTCGAGGCCAGCCTGGGCTACCAAGTGAGTTCCAGGAAAAGGCGCAAAGCTACACAGAGAAAACCTGTCTCGAAAAACCAAAAAAAAAAAAAAAAAAAAAAAGCAGGGGCTGCAGAGAAGGTTAAGCAGATGAGGCACATGCTGCTCTTGCAGAGGACCCAGATCCCATCAGCACCCACCCGGTGGCTCGCAGCCATCTTTAACTCTAGTTCCAGGGGATCTGGCTCTCTCTTTGGCTTCCACAGGCACCAGGCACGCATGTGGTGCACATACGTGCATGCAGGCAGAAGGTTCAGACCCATAAAATAAAAAACGAATAAATCTTTAAGAACAAACAACAGCAAGTCCAGAGGGCTGGCTCAGCAGGTAAAGGCGCTTGCCACCAAGAATAATGATGTGGATTCAGTCCCCAGAATTCACACGATGCAAAGAGAGAACTGACTCCTGTAAGTTGTACTTTGGCATCCACACTCTTTTGGTAGTTCCTGTGTATCACACACACACACACACACACACACACACACACACACCCCAAATAAATGTTTTGAAAGGTTTTTTTTAAGATGCATTGCGGGGGGGGGGGGGGGGGGCTGGAGAGATGGCTCAGGGGTTAAGAGCACTGACTGCTCTTCCAGAGGTCCTGAGTTCAATTCCCAGCACCCACATGGTGGCTCACAACCATCTGTAATGAGATCTGGTGCCCTCTTCTGGCCTGCAGTCATACATGCTGTATACATAATAAATAAATAAATCTTTTTTTTTTAAAAAAAAAAAGATGCATTGCGGGGAGGAGAACGGAGGATGTAGTTCAGTGGGTAGAGTAGTTGCCTAACATACTTGGAGCACAGGTTTTCATGACCACCCAGAGTGACACACGCCTGTAATCTCAATATTAGAGGACATGGGGACTGGAGGATCAGGAGTTTATGGTCATCCTCAGCTAGGTAGTGATTTCAAGGTCATCCAGGATTACATGAGACCCTGTCTCACAAATTAAAGCTAGGCTGGGCAGTGGTGGTGGTGGTGCACACCTTTCATCCCAGCACTCAGGAGGCAGAGGCAGGCGGATTTCTATGAGTTCGAGGTCAGCCTGGTCTACAGAGCGAGTTCCAGGACAGCCAGGACTGTTAAATAGAGAAACCTAGTCTCAGAAAACAAACAAAACAATTAAAATTAGATCCTTCTTCAAAACGGAGGTGTCCCAAGGCAGATATGATGGTAGACCTACAGAGGCTGAGGCCAAAGATTGCCTGTGGAGTCCAGGCAAGCCTGGGCTACAAAGTAAGACTATCTCAGAACAACCCCAAAGCCAAACAACAAAACCCAAGGCACAGAGGGGTATGGGGGTTGGGGGTTGGGTTAAAGGGTATAAAAAATAGAGATGGGTTGTATCTCAGTAGTCAGAATGCCTGTCTAGCATGCACAAAGCCCCGAGTTCAATTCTTAGCACTGTATAAACTGGGCATGGAGCTGACTGCAATCCCATGGCTCAGGAGGTGGAGGCAGGAGCATCAGAAGTTCAAAGACACCCTAAGCTTATCGGGATTTGGGGTCCAGCCTGGGTTACACGAGACCCTGTCTAAAAATAGGGTCAGCTTCCTGTGAAGATGGGCCATGTGTTGCTGGGGGTGACCCTCCCCTTCCAGTCCCCTCCAGCTACCCTACAGAGGTGGGGGTGGACGGTACACCAGGACCTATATACCAGGATGCTCAGACCATGAACTTCCCCTCTGCTCATTTCCCATTTCTCACACAAAGCTCATGCGGCAGCTTCTTTTCAAAGTGACATCTGGGGTGATGTCCCTGTTGAGCAGTTATTTTTTGGATGCTGCTGCCCAAAGCCACCTTGTGACCTACTTAATGATTGTGACCAGGGAATGTCTCTCAAGGAGACCGTGGGATAGGTGACTCAGATAAGGTGCAAAGGAAAAGTCTTTTTTTCTTCCCCCCTGAAACAGGGTTTCTCTGTGTAACAGCCTCTGGCTGTCCTGGAACTCATTGTGTAGCCCAGGCTGGCCTCGAACTCACAGAGATCCGCCTGCCTCTGCCTCCCGAGTGCTGGGGTTAAAGGTGTGGGAGAACCTCCTCTGCATGTCCCAGGCTACCGGTGTTTCCCCCGGCAGCTCCCAGCCAGGCCAAGTTAACCTCAGAGAGGCAAGCCGAGTAAAGCCAGCTGCGGAACATACATGTGGGCACGATGATCCCGTAGGCATCACATCCTGCTCAGAGAGAGACTTGGGGACCTTGTGCCGGAGTACCACAGCTGACACGGGGAACCGCAAGGATTCAGGGTAAAGCATTTCCACCTGGACGGTTGTTAGGTGGCCATAAACTGAGGCATGCTGGCCCCATGCCTGTAATCCCATCACTTGGGATGCGGAGGCAGAAGGACTCTTATAGAGAGTTCCAGGACAGCCTGAACTACATAAGACCTAGGAAAAAAAGAAAGAAAAAAGTGAAGGAAAAAAAAAAAAAAAGAGGGGGGTGTACCAGGGTCACAGTTCCACGGTAGTAGGGCTCCGTTGCCTATAATACCACGCCCCCCTCCCATTCCTCACACGTACGGCTTAGGTACACCAAGGGGAGCTACTGAGGGGTGGGAACAAGGCTGTTGCAAGAACCAGTGTGAGAATCTGAATCAGCTGGGGGAAGGGGTATGGACGACCCCCAGGGGTTAGGAGGACAGAATGCAAGAGAGAGTTCCACAGTATCCCGGGGCTCACTTCAAGGACACTGGAATCGCAAACCGAGCTCCAGCTCCGAGCACCTCCAACACTGAACACCAGTACACCAGTACCTGCAGCTCAGTCCTCCACCCTCAACCTGTAGCCGAGGTGGAGGTGGGCGGGTCCCCAAGTAAGCATTGTCTCAGGCGTCCCAGCTCTGGACGGCCCCTGCTCAGATATCGCCTCTCCTTCAACTGCCCGCAAATATTTACATCCTGTTTATGCCAAGGCCTCCCAGGGCCTCAATTTTCATGAATAAAATATGAGTTTCTAGGCCAAGCTTAGAAGGGAAGAAACCCAGGCTAGCCAGCTGGTAGGGACCAGAGGTGGTTTAATATTTTGGTTGCTGTCGCCTCCCGTATGGGATTTCGAGGGACTTTTCCTCTGCGGTCAAGGAGACCAGAGGCAGGAGATTTTTGTGGCATTTTCTGTATTTCTTGGCCATTTCCTGGAATTAGACCACCAAGCTTTGTTCACAGGTCTGTTCCAGAGGAACATAAAACTTTCTTGTTTTCTTTTTTTTTTCCTTTAGTTAGTTTTCCTAATCTTTTTTTTTTTTTTTTTTTTTTTTTTTTTTTTTTTTTTTTTTTTTTTCCCCTGAGACAGGGTTTCTCTGTGTAGCTTTGCGCCTTTCCTGGAACTCACTTGGTAGCCCAGGCTGGCCTCGAACTCACAGAGATCCACCTGGCTCTGCCTCCCGAGTGCTGGGATTAAAGGCGTGCGCCACCACCACCCGGCTTAGTTTTCCTAATCTTTTAAGAACATCCATTTTATTTATTTTTTTGACTGAGTGTCGTGTAGTGAAAACTGACCTGGAACTCAGATCTGAAAATGACCTTGAACTTCAGATCTTCCTGCCTCCTTCTCTGTTGGGTGCTGAGATTACAGGCATGCAAACCTGTTCCCAGTTCTGGGGTGCTGGTGTGGAACCCAGGGCTTCTTGCCTGGTAGACAAGCACACTACCCACTGAGTTCTGGTCAGAGCCCTTGTTAATTTTTTTTTCTTTTTTTTTCTTTTTTTTTTTTTTTGGTTTTTCAAGACAGAGTTTCTCTATGTAGTTTTGGTGCCTGTTCTGGATCTTGCTCTGTAGACCAGGCTGGCCTTAAACTCACAGAGATCTGCCTGTCTCTGCCTCCCGAGTGCTGGGGTTAAAAGTGTGCACCACCACTGCCTGGCCCCTTGTTAATTTTTTTTAATATTTATTTATTTAATGTGTATAAGTATTTAGCCTGCATGTTTGTGCCCGGTGTGCACACAGTGCCCTTGGAGGCTAGAAGAGGGTGTTGGAATGGAGTTACAGACTGTTGCGAGCCACCACGTGGGTGCTGGTCATCTGGAGGTGTAGCCAGACCTCTTAATGGTGACCCAGCTCTCCAAGCCCTTGCTTTTGTTGTTATTGACAGTTCCACTGTGCAGCCTGCTACTCACAGACCCACCTGCATCTGCCTCCCAAATCCTGGGACTAAGGATGCCGACCCCTATGCCCGGCAGTCCTGGTTTATCTTAGAGATAGGGTCTCAGTGTAGCCTAGGCTGTCCTCTAACTTGAGGTAGTCCCCCTGCCTCAGCTTCCCAAGTGCTGAGATTACAAGTGTGAGCCAACACACACACACACACACATACACACACACACACACACACACACACACAGAGAGAGAGAGAGAGAGAGCAAAGGCTTTTATTAATCTTTCTGGATTAGTATCATCAAGTCAGAACATTTTGTAGTTAGAGGGGGAGTGGGGGATGCTGAGGCTGGAGATAATCTTTCTCCAAAGCCTTCATTTAGACACGAGGAAACACAGGATCAGAGGGCAAAGGCTGGAAGCAGGTCTGACAGCTTACCAGGACTGATTGATTGATTGATTGATTTAGTGAGTGTGCCTGTGAACTTGAGACTCGGCGCTCAAGTGGAGGTCAGAGGACAGCTTTCAGGAGTCCGTTCTCTTCTCAGCTTGTGGGTGCCAGACACAGAACTGGGGCGGTCAGGCTTGGTGGCAGACTCCTTTACCTGCTGAGCCATCTCGTCACCCACAGGCACAATTTATTTATTATTTGTTTATGTATTTGTTTCAAGACAGAGTCTTATGTAGCCCAGGCTGACCTTAAACTCACTATGTAGCCGAGGATGGTCCTGAACTCCTGAACTTCCTGCCTTCACCTTCCAAGTGCTGGAATTACATGTGTGCATTGCCACACCCCATCATCCCCCCCACCCCCTTTTTTTTGAGCAGGATCTCAATAAAAGTTCAGACTGGCTTTGAACTCATGATCTTTCAGTTTCTGTTTGCTGAATACTTGGATTATGTGTATACTACCATGCCCTACTTAAAATAATATTTATTTATGTGTGTGTGTGTGTGTGTGTGTGTGTGTGTCATGTGGGTGTAGGTACCCCATAGGACAGAAGAGGGTATGCTATATGCCATTGAGCTGGAATTACAGACATGGGTGCTGGGAACCCAATTCAGGTCCTCTGCAAGAGCAGCAAATGCCCTGAACTGCTGAACCATTGCTCCAGCCCTGGTTTTAATTTTAATTTTGGTCCAAATAAAAAGTATTCCAAATATTCCTAGTTTTCAAAGTGGCCTCACCGAGTTGGTAACACGAAACATTTTGTTGCTGTTGTTTTATGGGAAAGGAAATTATGATTTAGAAACCTTATTGGAATTGGTCGGCAGGGTGACTAATGCCTGTAATTCCAGCACTGGAGAGGCTGAGGCAGGAGGACTGCTTCCAGTTCCAGGCTAATCTGAGTTACAGAGAGAACTCCAGGCCAGCCTTGGCTACAAAGTATGACTCGGACTCAAATTTTTGTTTTGTTTTGTTTTTTGAGACAGGGTTTCTCTGTGTAACAGTCCTGGTTGTCCTGGAACTGAATTTGTAGACCAGGCCTGACTCAAATTTAGAAAAAAAAAAAAAAAAAAAAAAGAATGTGGATGGGGAAATAAAAACAGGAAGTTCCCAACTTAAAAGGGACCATCTGGGAATGTGCTATAATCAGGCCTGCAGTGGTCCAGGCTGCCGGGTTTCTCCCACTGCGTGTGTGTGTGTGTGTGTGTGTGTGTGTGTGTGTGTGTGTGTGTGTCCTGCTGCTCTCCCTGTGGTGTCCTGGGGGCTGGAGGCCACAAGGCGATATAAGGGGAGGAGGCAAGGGTAGTGTACCGAGGGGGCGGTCAGGGGCCTGGGAAAGCTGAGAGGATGTAGCTGTCAGGGCTGGGGCTGATGAATCAATTGTGTGGGTGTTGCTCCACAGAGAGGGCCTGAGCCTGCCTGGTTCCAGCTGTGTGGGCTCCTGGAATGTGTAGACACTCTCCCAGGGAGCCCTGCCAGGCTGGAGCCTCGCTTCCGCCTCGGATACAAATTTGTCCCTGGCAGTCCTGGCTCCGGGAGGGCAATGGTCACTGCATCCTGGAGAGCCGTCATCATCTCCTGCACGGACACCATCTGGATTGCCAGCTTGACGAATTTTGAATCACCCAGAGAGAACTCTGGGCATGTCTGGGAGGGAGTTTCTAGACTGAATTAATGGAGGTGAGAAGACCCACACTGAGTGTGAGCAGCATCACAGGCTGGGGCCCTGGACTGAATGAAGAGGATAAAGTGAGCCACGCACCCCCCCCCCCTCCGCAGCTTTGGTCTGCTTTGCTTCCTGACTGCAATGGGTAATGGGACCAGGCACACTGCTCCTGCGGCTGTGACTTTTCTACCATGACGGGCTGTATGCCCTCAAACTGTGAGCCAAGATGAACTCTTCCCCAATTAAGTTGTTTTTTTGTTGTTCTTGGTTGATATTTTAACTAACACATCCTCCTTTGTCCTTTGTTGCTCTCTAAGACTCTGGGGAATCGTTCCAAACCACATGTGATTGTTTGAAAGAAAATGGCCCCCAAAGTGCATGGCATTATTAGGAAGTGTGGCCTTGTTAGAGTAGGTGTGGCCTTGTTGGAGGAAGTGTGTCACTGTGGAGGTGGGCTTCGAGGGCTCGTCAAGAGGCAGTGAGGCAGACCACTTCCTGTTGCCTTGAGTAAAGATGTAGGACTCTCAGCTACTTCTCCAGCACCATGTCTGCCTGCATGCTACCATGTTGCACCATGATGATAATGGACTAAACCTCTGAAAATGTAAGCCACCTCAATTAAATATTTTTTAAGAGTTTCCATGGTCATGGTGTGTCTTCACATCAATATAAACCACGACTAAGATACCCCATATGTCTTTTTTTTTTTCTTTTACACACATACCTAGGCTAGTTTATAAGTTAAGCACTGTAGAGATTAATAATAAAATGGAAACACTATAGTACCACAGCAGTGGGTCTGATAATAAACACCCACAGAATGACTAACAGGAGGGTAGCACATACTGTGTGGATATGTTGCAGTCCGAGGCTCAGGTTCTTCTCCTCCATGAATTAAAGAATTAAAAGACAGAGAAAAAGTTCAAGGCAAAGTGAAGGTAGATTTCACTGGCAAGTGATACATACTCTGAGTGAAGAAGGGCCCCTGAGCTTGTAGTCCACTGATTTGAGAGACCTGGATTTTCCTAGACTCTGAGAATCCCCACTCACTGGCTACCCCAGTCTTTCCTCTGTTGGCTCAAGCTGCCTACGCACTCTCCCTGGAACAGGGATTAGATTCTCCACTTCAAATGCATCCATTTGTCTACTGATAAGGCTCTCCCCTCCCATCCCACCTCAAGACAAGTGCTACAGTAGGGTCCCTGTCTCAGGACATGGGTATGCAAATAATTGGTGGGTAGTTAGGATCTATCACCAATCTGGTTGGGTTCCTAGTCTTTTCTCTTCTCTCAGGGCCAAGGTTTCAGAGACATTAGCTAGCAATCCATTTAATAACTGAGAAGCTAACAGGGTTGTGTATACAGTGTGGATACTCTGCACATCAATTAGTCTACAAAGAAGGCTATTAGACTTAACAGGAGGGTAGGGTAAAACACTCCACAAAGAGATAATTCACATCCCAGGCAAGATGGATGGATAGACGGGGACTGTGAAAGATTCCATCATGCTACTTAAAATGGCACAGAAATCTACATTTATGAATTTTTTGTGTGTGTGTAAGAGAGAGAGAGAGAGACAGAGACAGAGACAGAGAGACAGAGACTAAGAATCTCACTATAGCTGGGTGGTGGTGGCACACACCTTTAATCCCAGCACTCGAAAGGCAGAGCCAGGCATATCTCTGTGAGTTCGAGGCCAGCCTGGTCTACAGAGCAAGATCCAGGACAGACTCCAAAGCTACACGGAGAAACTCTGTCTCAAAAACAAAAACAAAAACAAAAACAAAAAATCTCACCATATGACTCAAGCTGGCCTTGAACTTTCACTTTTCCTGTCTCTGCCTACTAATTTCTGAGATTCCATGCCTGTACTTTCTAGAAATTTCCATTTCAATACTTTGAGACTATGGTGGTTGGCGGTAGGTACCTGAAACTTCAGCAGGTGGAACTCAGGTTATGGGGGTGTGGAAGGGGTAGAGGTATGGGGAGCGATGGGGATGGGGTGGGGAGCGTGACGCCACTTACAGCTTACCAGGTTATAAGTGAAAAGTTCTAGAAAAAAAAAAAAAGGTGATGTCACTTTGTTGCCCCAGATTCCTGTTGGGGAGGTGCTGCCATGGCCCCATCTGGCAGAGACTAAAGCATGCAGGTGGAAAAGGGGGGCATGGCTCTGAAGAGTTAGCTCACGTCCTATACGAGACTAGGAAGGCAGAGGTAAGGATGAGGAGGCCCCATGGCTGGTTGGTGGACAGGAGAGAGAAGGCACACATTTTAGGAGAGCCACCACGGGAGAGGCTTCCTGGGTAAACAAGATTCATCACGTTTTTCTCAGTCCTGAGGGTCTCCTGCTGGGGCCTCAAGGCCAGCACACTGGCAGTGCCCTCTGTACCCTGGGCCACCGTCAGTCACACCAGCCTGTCCACTCTACAGCGCAGCTGGAAGGCAAATCTGAATTCAAACACCCGCCCACGGTGTGATTTGGAAAGGAAGAAGCCTTGGCTGTGCTGGCAGTGACGTTTTCTAGGAGGCGTTGTTACTGCTGGTGCTGCTGGCCACCAGGCCATTGGCAGGGTCCAGGGCTCGCTCAGCCCACGAGGACTGGCCCCTACATGGCCCCTTGTCCATCATCATCAGACTGCACTTGAGCTGTTCTAGTCTAGGAAGCTGATCTAAGTGGGGCTTTACTATCTCTGCCTCCTTCCTTCCTTCCTTCTTCCTTCCTTCCTTCCTTCCTTTCGTTTGTTTTTTTGAGACAGAATTTCTCTGTGTAATCCTGGCTGCCCTGAAACTTGCTCTGTAGACCAGGCTGGCCTTGAACTCACAGAGATTGGGTTGCGTCTGCCTCTTGAGTGCTGGGATTAAAGACATTCGCCATCACACCTAGCCTCCTGTCTCTGCTTTCAAGCAGCACCCTGCCTTAGTTAAGGTTTCTATTGCTGTAATGAAACACCATGATCAAAAAGCAAGCTGGGGCCCAGTGGTGATGGCACATGCTTTTAGTCTCAGCACTCAGATCTCTGTGAGTTCAAGGCCAGCCTGGTCTACAGAGTGAATTCCGGGAGGAGCCAGAGCTGTTACACGGAGAAACCCTGTCTCAAAAAAACTAATTAAAAAAAAAAAAAAGCAAGTTTGGGGGGGGTTGTTTGGCTTACATTTCCATATCACAGTTCATCATCGAAGGAATCAGGGCAGGAACTCAAGCAGGACAGGAACCTGGAGGTAGGAGCTGATGCAGAGGCCATGGAGGGGTGCTGCTTACTGGCTTGCTCCTCATGGCTTACTCCCCATGGCTGCTTTCTTACAGAACCAAGGACCATCACCAGCCCAGGGATGGCACCACCCACAAGGGGCTGGGCCCTTCCCCATTGATCACTAATTAAGAAAATGCCTTATAGCTGGATCTTATGGAGGCATTTTCTCAATTGAAGTTCCCTCCTTTCAGATAACTCCAGTTTGTGTGTCAAGTTGACATGAGACCAGCCAGCACTCATCCCATATCAGAAGGCCAGGTACATTTCAAGACCATCAGCTAGGAGCCCTTAGTTCCCTAGATCATAAAAAGAGGACCTTAGATATTGGTGTCCTCAGGTCTTAGCCTATTCCCAACATGCTGTCTCTTTTCTTTTTCTACGGTAGTGAGGTTGGAACCTAACTAAGGCTTTGTACATACTAGATAAGTGCCCTACACCTGAGCCACGCCCCAGCCCCTCACTGGGGGATTCTAGGCAGGGGCTCTACCACTGAGCCACACGCCAGCCCCTCACTGGGGGATTCTAGGCAGGTGCTCTACCACTGAGCCACACCCCAGCCCCTCACTGGGGGATCCTAGGCAGGTGCTCTACCACTGAGCCACACCCCCAGCCCCTCACTAGGAATGCTAGGCAGGTGCTCTCCCACTGAATCAACCCTTATTTACTTTTTATTTTGAGACAGTCTCCGCGGTGGTCTTGGATCACCCCTGCAGCCCAAGCAGGCCTTTGCCTCCCGGATGCTGGGATGACAGGTGTCAGCCACCACATTCCTCTCAAAAAAACAAAACAAAACAAAACAAAACAAAAGCAAAAACCTGCTTTCCTATCATTCATAAATATGAAATCAGTTTTCTGTTTGTTATCTCAAGCCAGGACATCAGCCCAACATGGTGACTCACACTCGTAATCCCAGCAACTGGAGAGGCTGAGGCTGGAGTTTTGCTGAGATTTCAAAACTAGCCTCGACTACGTGGGAAGACTGTCTAAACAAACAAACAAAAAATGGCTGGACATGTGGCAAGTGCCTGTAATCCCAGCAATCAGCAGCTCAGGAGGATCAGGAATTCAGTCAGCCTTAACTACATAGAGAGTTCTAGGCTAGCCTGGGTTACATGAGTCCCAGTCACAAAAATGTACCAGTAAAATAAAATGAAGGGGCTGGAGACATGGCTCAGTGGTTAAGAGTACTTACTGCTCTTGCAGAGGGACCAAGTTTGGTTCCCAGCACAGTGGCATACATTCAGACACACACAGGCACACAAATAATTAATTAAAAGCTGTAAGAAGGGCTTTGTTCTTGAGACAACAGCAGCTTGAATAGGAGCCCTCCCTTTTGTGCACTGTTCTATGGGGACTCACAGGTAAGCACTAGAGAAACCAGGAATGTTAAACACGCAGGAGTGTCTCATGGATGAAGAAAATAAAACACCTGCTTTCTACCCAGAAAGCTGGGAGTGGATGCTGTCAACGACCCAGTGACCTTTTGCTATCTGTAGACCATACCCAAATCCTTCAGAATGGTGTTTGGTTTTTGTTTGTTTGTTTTGAAATAGAGTTTCTCTGTGTAACAGCTGTAGCTGTCCTGGAACTCACTCTGTAGACCAGGTTGGCCTCAAACTCATAGAGATCTGCCTGCCTCTGCCTTCCGAGTGCTGGGATTAAAGGCATGTGCTATTATGCCTGGCTCCCCTGAAATGATTTATCCCAAACTCTCCTTCCCTAGACCTTTATGTTTAGCTCAGTTAATGGAACCCATCCTTAGCGGAGATGGCACTTGTAGTTTATGGCCTGCTGATCTTTATGCTATCTCAGTCAGAGACCACACCAGATCCAAGGGCTTCTAGCTTTAGAATCCATCTTCATGGTCACAAGAGTTTCTATGTAGTCAAGTCCGATCTGTAAGCAGTTTCTCTGTGTCCTGGCAGCCGCTCCCAAATATCCACACTGAGACTTATTATTAATTATAACTGCTCGGACAATAGCTTAGGCTTGTTACTAACTAGCTCTTACAACTTAACCCATATTTCCTCTTCCACATGGAGGTACCTTCTTTCAGCAGGACATGTTTATCTCCTGCTTCCTCTGCGTATCTTGAGACTCCACCCTCCTTCTTCCCAGCATTCCCTCTGTCCCAAGAATCCTGCCTAGCTATCGACCAATCAGCTTTTTACTGAGAATTGAGAGCAACACGTTTCCACAGTGTACAGAAGGATTATTCCACAGCACTGATCCAGCCTGGCAAAATCAAGCTGAATGGAGTTTTCATTCCCGCCTCTTCGTGGATTTGTTATTTCGCTGCCAGCGTGACGCTGCAGGAACCCCCACACTGTTCACACACCGGCCCCATCTCTGGGATGAAGCAGTTCTAAGTGGTGAAGCTGCTCGGGTAAGCTTCAGCATAAGGAGATCGCTAGTTCTTAGTCCCGCTCTGCCTCAGCACTGTAGATTTCCACCTGAAATGCCACAGCAGTTGGATGGATCAGTGACCCCCTAGTGGCTCTCAAACATCTGGCCCCCAGACACGGGGGGTGTAGTGACATGCGAGGCTCAGGTGGGATTGGGAGAGAGTGGAGGTAACCCAAGAAAGGCCAAGGCACAACTCTCAGAGAAGCCAAAGCGACCTGGAGCATGGGTAGGAGAAGGTTGCAGGACATTGGTTCTCAACCCGGGGGTCGCGACTCCCTTGGGGGTGGCATATCAGGTGTTTGTTTTACGATTTGTAACAGCAGCAAATTACAGCTATGGAGTAGCAATGAAACAGTTCTATGGTTGAGGGTCACCACACCTGAGGAACTGTATTAAAGGGTTGCAGCGTTAGGAAGGCTGAGATCCACTGTTGTAGGACGTGGTCCTTCCAGCCAAGCGGCCTCCATCTCCATGACATCAGCTGTGCCTGTGTGGATGCAAAGACACAGCTCACTTCAAAGGGGACAAGAGATATCTTATTCCAAAGCCAAATATGAGTGACCATGGCCCGAGAACACAGATTTAGGTTACTCAAAATTCTGTCTTCCCATGAGGCCCCAATTTCATTTAAGTTTTCTGTTTGTTTGTTTGTTTGTTTGTTTTTCGAGGCAGGGTTTCTCTGTGTAGCTTTGCGCCTTTCCTGGAACTCACTTGGTAGCCCAGGCTGGCCTCGAACTCACAGAGATCCTCCTCGCTCTGCCTCCCGAGTGCTGGATTAAAGGCGTGCGCCACCACCGCCCGGCTACTTCTTTTTTCATTAAGGATTTATTTTGTATTGTATGTGTTTGAGTGTTGCATGCATGTATGTGCACCAAGTGCATGCCTGGTGCCCACGGACCGGGAGAGGGAGTTACAGGCAGTGGCGAGCCACCATGTGGGCGCTGGGAACTGAACCTGGGTCTTCTGTAAGAACAGTAGGTGCTCTTAACTGCAGAGCCATCTCTCCAGCTCCAATACTTTTTTTTTTTTTAAATTACGTCAGTGGAAACATCAGAGTGACAGGTTATAGCAACGCTGGGAAACCTCTCTTAATGGCTTCAAATGCTCTCTGAAGTCACCCTTAGCTGTTGGGTTGAGCAAGGTAGTGGCCTGCTACGCTAATCCATTAAAAGAAATACCTCACCTGATAGTCACAAGAATGTTAGATCACGTTTAGAGCGGGGGTGGGGGGGAAGAATGGCTAAAAAAAAAAAAAAAAGGCCTAAAGATAGCCCAAGGTAAATTTTAATTAGGCTCTGGCCTGCAACATTCCCACCTCACCACAAACGTCGAAGGTTTGATCAGTTGATCAGCCTCGCAGAAGATATTCAGGGTGAGATGCAGCTTCTTTTGGAAACACCTGTGCACATCTGTTCCGAGAGTGCATCATGGCTGGTCCTGTTGACTCTTCGAATGGCCTTTTAGAAGGAGGGGGTGGGCAGGGCCACTGGCCCCTTACCTGAGATTCCAGCCATTCCTTCCACAGAACTATGCTCTAATTATATATAGCCTGGAGGTGTTGTCTAAGGACATGCTAGAGTATTTAAACTGGGGAGAATTAACTGAAGAAGCTCAGTTCATGTGACCATATGGAAGCCATTATCCATGCTGGAAGAAGACTTTCCAGTGCTGATACTTTTGGGTCACCCACACTCTATAGGTAAGCCCCAATAAACTCACTCACTGGTTCTCCCTAGGTCACCTTTAGTGGAGTCATACTTTGGTTGGTCATTGGGATTTTTTTTTTTAGATTTATTTTTATCATTTTGTGTGTATAAGTGTTTTGTGTGCATGTACGTCTATGCACCAAATGCGTGTGTGAGGAGGTTGTGAACCCCCAGATGGGTGCTGGGAATCGAACCTGGGTCCTTTGCAAGAAGAACAAGTTCTTGCTCTTAACTCCTGAGCCAACTTTCCAGCCCTGACACTGGGATCTTAAGAAGAGTGAGGAGATGTTGTGTCTATCTCCCTAGGGAAATAATTCTTTTTGTTTTGCTTTATTTGAGACAGGGTCTTGTTATGTAGTCCAGCAGGCTTGGAGCTTGCTATATAGACCAGGCTGGCCTCGAACTCACAGAGATCTGCCTGCCTCTGCCTCCTAAGTACTGGGATTTAAAGGCGTGCGCCACTATGTCTGGCAAGAATTCTTGCAAATGTTAAGGACCAGAATCACTCTGTCAGCCATGGCCATGCCATCTTGAAATTTTTCTCCATTTTGGTGAATTAATGATAGTTTCCCAAAACTACACTAATCAGCATCAATCCAGGCTTGCTTTTCTAGATTCCTCCCAGCAACCCTGCCACCCACTGAGAATAACCAACCGATCATAAGAGATGTTGATGACCCCTGGAAATTCTGTTTTGTTTTTTGAAACAGGGTCTCACTGTGTATCCTTGAATCTGGAGCTCCCTAGGTAGACCCAGCTGGCCTGGAACTCACAGAGCTCTGCCTGCTTCTACCTCTCAAGTGCAGGGGTTAAAGGTGTGTGCCTCCCTGCCCACCCTGACACACATTCTCTTTCTCTTGCTTCTCTACACTCCACTCTTGGCATTGGAAGATTTTGTGCCCCCCCCATCCCTTCCCCTCACTCCCATCCCCCCATAACTACCCCTGCTCTGTAAGCAGCGAGCGCTCTGGTTTTCCCATCTAGAGACCTCTGGTGTAGAAGCTGCACATTTCCTCTGACCTTTGGTGGCTCCTGCAGGGAGTTGGGGTGAGGGCATCTGACATTAGAAGCCTCAAAGATTGGAGACTGACTCTCACCCCGGGGGAGACTGTCCCATTCTGTGCCTGCCGCTTCACCCCTGCCCCCCGACATGGGGAGAAAAAACACTCCAAACCAGATTGCATTCAGCTCTAGTTGCCCAGAGGCTGCCTCTTTCTCTATCAGGTCCCAACAATCGATCTAAACCTGGACTCCAGCTTGGCAAGCTTTCGGGGATTGATTATGACTGCCTGGGGTCAGGGGTCGTTGCCCCCAGCTATCATCCTCAGTGGACCCTAGGTAACCTGGGAACAGCGGGTAAGATTACATCTTGTTTATTGGATCGGGAGCTGGGGAGAGCTTATTCAGTTTTACCAGAATCGGCGGGACCCCAGCATGAGTTCCCTCCCCCTCTTAAGGGAGAGGAAGACAAGCCTATGAAATCTAAGCAACCCAGACCAGTACTGCAGACTGTTCGGGCATTCCTTTCCCCATTCCTTCCTGGTCACTCCTGGTTGCCCAACTCCTCTCTTGGGAGGTGACATTCTAGATGAGCTCTACACTGCAATTGTCATTATTTCACAAAGCCTGCTCAGGGCAGCTGCCTTCCTGTGACTTTGTCACCCAGACCCGACCCTTCCTGGGGACTGTGTTAGCGCGGTCCTACTCTGCACCGCTGTCCTGCCTCCATTCACCCTCAGATCGCAGCTACCTCCCCCACCCACCATACTCCTAATTAAAAAAGGACCTTCCTGTGGGGTGGTGCTGCACATGCCTTTAATCCCAGCACTCAGGAGGCAGAGGCAGGCGGATCTCTGTGAGTTCCAGGACAGCCTGGTCTACAGAGCGAGTTCAGGACAGCCAGGGCAGTTACAGAGAGAAACCCTGTCCTGAGAAACTTTAAAAAAAAAAAAAAAAAAAAAAAGGACCTTTCTGCTTTTGTGTGGCAGGCTCAGTATCCACTCACTCTAAAGGAACTCAAGGAATTTAAACTTGTGATTAGCAGACGCTGGAAAGCCTCCGTTTCACACTCCACTAACTCCACATAGCATCCTGTCCTGGCAGTCCAAATGCCAGATGTCTCCTACTGCCTAGGCCAAGACTTGGGCCTAATTAGTAACTCCTGTCCACCCAGCGGTCCCCAAACCTTGCAGGATTCTATCTTACCCTCCTCTTTCCACCTCTCATTTCTCAGTCCTTCATCTCGAAGATGCTTTCTTTACATTCTTCTTGGCCCTTTTTATTATATTATTATTATTTTTTTTATTTTTTATTTTTTTGGTTTTTCGAGACAGGGTTTCTCTGTGTAGCTTTGGCGCCTTTCCTGGAACTCACTCTGTAGACCAGGCTGGCCTCGAACTCACAGAGATCTGCCTGGCTCTGCCTCCCGAGTGCTGGGATTAATGGTGTGCGCCACCACCACCCAGCTATTATGTTATCTTTAAAGGATCCTGTATTTTATATTCTGTGTGTGAGTGTCTTGCCTGCATGTATGGATGCGCATCACCTACATGCCTGGTGCCTGAGGAGGTCAGGAAACAGCCCAGAATTCCTCTGGAACTAGAGTTACCTTTGGCTGTCAGCCACCATATGGGTGCTAAAAACTGAACCTGGGTCCTCTGCGAGAGCAGCAAGAACTCTTAACATCTGGTGGCATCTTGGCCCTTCTTGCCAAGACCTTTGTACATTGACCTGGAAAGCCCTTGACACCCAAATGTCTACCCACTTAATATGGACAATCTTTTCCCAGGGATTTCGAGATTGTCCTCATATTTTTAGCTAGGCTCTTGTCCTGACCTTTGAAGCCTCCAGGTCACTCTGAGCACCTTCGAAGGACCCGTCTGTACAACACCTCTAGTCTTCCACTCTTCTGGGGGACCAGAGATGCTGAGTGTCCTCCTCTAAGGCCCAGATAGCCTCTTCCTAAGTCACATATCTTGGCTTCGTCATCCTAACCTCCTCCTCCCAAGGGGTACCTCAAAGCTGCAAAGCTCTAAACAAGGGCACCCATCCCCCCCACCCCTAAGCTAAACGAAACCTCTTCTCTCCTTTTTGGGCCTAGCGGGTTACTTTTGTAGCTGGATCCTCAACTTGGGGGTTTTAGTAAGCCAGGCTGCTGGTGGTCCTCTCACAGAGCCTCTGGACCCCCATAACCTATTCAAGCTCATCCTGTATGCTCAGAGGCCCTCATGGCTGCTCCTGCCTCAGGGCATCCGGACCCCTCCAAACCTCTCATCCTCTTTATACTTTCATCCTTAACTCAGGCCTAGGTCTCCTCGGCCAGTGTTATGAAGACTGTCTGTCTAAGCGGTCAGACTTGGTGGTCCAGGGCGGGCCTTCTTCCTTAAACCCTTGGGGTGCCCCCCATTTAACAACAGAAGCCCTCAAATTAACACTCTACCAATCTATTCCTGTCTCCACCTCCCACAATCTTCTTGCGCTCATATGTGACCCAACTCTCTTCTCTCTCTCTCTCTCTCTCTCTCTCTCTCTCTCTCTCTTGCATTTAACAGATATAATATGCTGTTGTTTGTTTGTTTTATTTAATTCATTTTTGGTTTGTCGAGACAGGGTTTCTTTGTGTAACTCTGACTATCCTGAACTCGCTTGGTAGACCAGGCTGGCCTCGAACTCACAGAGATCTGCCTCCTCTGCCTCCCGAGTGCTGGGATCAAAGGTGTGCGCCATCACCACCCCCACCCATACCACCTCCCCGCCTTACATACACAGTTTATACAAAACCCTTTAATCACCTTTCAACACAAAACTCTTAATCCATCCACTTTCCTTCCTGTAGACATTAGCCCTACAGAGGACCCCCATTCTTTTATTGATCCCCCTGACTCCTTGTTACTTTCTAACCCTAACCCCAACCCTAAGTTCCTATTGCTGAGACCCCCTAACTGGTATTTTGATGAGTGCCCTAAGGTTATGCCATTGTCACAGGTGACCCTACCTTGGAGGCCCCGCCCCCAAGGGGCAAAAGACACCTGTAATTAATTGCAAATTAATCTACAAACTCCATCAGGCCACCATCAGTGGTACTTTATCCACAGTAGCCACCAAGGTAGCCCAAGGCCACACTCAGGGGTTGTGACAGAAAGCAAGGTACAGGGACTCTGTCACTGGCTACATCTAAGCTCAAAAGTGCCTCCAGAGCCTAACTCTGAGGCTTCTGACCCTTCTGGGGACCCTCCTCATTTGTGTTTCTGCTCTCACAGGTCCGACCTTCATGTATAACTGGCACAACCCGGAGCTTCCCTGACTGAGAAGTCACTCCTGCACTAAGTGACCGACGGACCGGACTTAAGAATTCTCAGGACCACCCTCTGTGCCTCCCACCACGGCCGGCCACCCCTGAAGAGCCATGATCCGCCCTTGGCTTCTCTGTCTCCTCCTTTTTTCTTACTCCTCTGCCTCTTCTGATAGCTGGCTGCCCCTCGTAAACCTCGCTCACCGCTTCCTCAAGGACACTAACTCTTCCTTCTCTTCCAACTGCTGGGTCTGCTTGTCCATCCAGACCCAGCGCTCTCTAGCCATCCCAGCCCCACTAACGACTTGGACGGACTCACCCATGAAACTTCATATCACATACTCGGCCCGGACCCTCTCCGGCCCTTATCCTATTACTGACCTTGAGAAACGCCTCCTGAATTTCCATCCACTAACTGCTTATTACTCTTTTGTCGACCCCGACCGACGGGCCATTGCTCTTCTTCAGCTCACCAGCTCGACACACATACTTCCCATACTTTCTCGGCTCACCTCTGTGAAATACACTGACGACCACGTCTATGAATCTGCCCAGCGCCCCATATGGGGGCCGCTCTCTACCCAGACTCTCCTCACCTCCCAGGCCCCTCTCTGTATATCCCGTTTCTTCAAGAACTCAGAATATGCCACCTTCGTGGGCAATCTCTCGGCCTCTCTTTGCAATCACACCTTTCACCTTTCCCCCTCCGCCGACCACCAATCCATAGATCTGTCCACCAGCTACGCATTTGCCGAACTAATGACCATGCCAGGCTCTAAGTGGAGAAATCCCTTACGCTTTTCAGGACCCCCTTCCCTCACCTCAGGGAAGCCTTTCTACCCTTGCCTGGTCGATGACATCCACTGTCACACCTACCCAACCACTCCCTGGAGGCGATGTCCTTCCCCCCCATCTAGCACTTGCTATAATCTGACGCTCTTCGAACCGGACAACATAACTCACCCCCTGACCCTGTCTGTGGACACCACGTACTTCAAGATTAAACTTCAGGGACATAAAGAGCCCTATCCACTCTTTCAGTACCAGCCCCTCATGGGGGCTGCCCTCTCTGGACAATATTCAATCTGGGAAGATGAACCCACTGTCCAGGAAAACGGGGGTATCACTCCAAACATCTTCTCCTATCTCCTCTCCTTGACCTACTCCTTCTGTCTCAACTCCTCGGGCGTCTTCTTCCTCTGCGGGAGCTCGACTTACGTCTGTCTCCCGGCCAACTGGTCGGGTGTCTGTACCCTCGTCTTCCAATACCCAGACATTGAACTCCTCCCCAGCAACCAAACCATAACTGTCCCCCTTTTTGCTACAATTCCCTCCTCGGACTCCACGTCTCGCCGGAAGAGAGCGGTTCACCTCCTCCCTCTTCTCGCGGGCCTGGGCATCACTTCCGCCCTGGGGTTAGGCATCGCTGGCATCACCGCTTCAACCATCTATTTCCGACAGCTCTCACAGGCGCTGTCCGACAGCCTGGACGAAGTAGCCACCTCCTTTACCACCCTCCAAGATCAAATAGACTCGCTGGCGGGCCTCGTGCTCCAAAACCGCAGGGCTCTGGACCTCATCACCGCCGAGAAAGGGGGCACCTGCCTCTTCCTCCAGGAGGAGTGCTGCTTCTATGTAAACCAGTCCGGAGTGGTCCGGGATGCAGCCAGGAAACTTCGAGAGAGAGCATCCGAATTCCACCCAAGCTCCAGCTCTTGGATCCAGGGGCTGGGGCTGGGATACTGGCTGCCCTCCTGGTTGACTTCCTTCGTGGGACCCATTCTCTTTATCCTCTTTCTGCTCGTGTTTGGGCCTTGTCTTCTTAATTGCCTGACTCATTTTGTGTCCCAGCGGATGAGCTCTTTCATCCAGAGCACAACCAAAGGGCACGTGGACAAAATCCTTCTGCTTCGAGATTCCCAATACAAGAGGCTCCCCCAGCAGCCCCCTGAGGAGGATGCCGCCGCGGTCTAACAGGAAGGAGCTACCTGAACCACAGCTCCCCCACCAACACCCTCCCTCCCCCATCTCTACGGATCTGTAGAAATAAACATCAATGCTAGCCATACCTGCGCCATTGTGAAAAACCCCGTTTTGTTTAAATGGTGGCAGTTTTCCCCAAACCGCAGCAATCAGTATTCTAAGCTTATTTTTCTAGATGCCCGGCATCCCTTGCACACTTGATAATGGCTGGCCCTTGGAGATGTTTGTGATCACCTGGCAATCTTCAGTCACAGATCACGACTCTGAGATGATCACTGCCGGAAACAGAAGCTTTTAAGCCTAACGCCCAATCCCCCAATTCCATGTCTGTAGGGTAAAAGGGCCAGCCAAAGAAACCTATCCTGGCCCTGAAACCAGAGCTAGGAAAAGAAACCCACCCTGGCCCTAAGACCCAAGCCAGTGAAAGAAACTATTCATTTATTCATTCATTTATTTATTTATTTATTTATTTATCTAATGTGCATTGGTGTGAAAGTGTCAGATCCCCTGGAATTTGAGTTATAGACAGTTTTGAGCTGCCATGTGGGTGCTGGGAATTGAACTCAGGTCCTCTAGATGAGCAGCCAGTGCTCTTAACCTCTGAGCCATCTCTCCAGCCCTGAAAGAACCACTTTAATACTGAACCCAGAACCAAAGAAACACATTCTGACCCTGAAACCAGAGCCAAAGAAACACACTTCAGTCCTAGAATCAGAGCCAGCGAAGAACATGCCCTGACCCTGAAATTAGAGCCAAAAAGGGCCAGTGAAAGAAACACACTTTGGCCTTGAAACCAGACCCAAATCTGCTCCTGACCAACTAAGCAGAAAATGAACCAATCCCTGAGCAGGAAAACAAACCAATCCCTGAGCAGAAAACCAACCAATCCCTGAGTAGGAAAAAATGAATCAATCCCTGAGCAGAAAACCAACCAATCCCTGAGCTCAAGATCTAGCCAATCTGAGCTCACGGACTGAAATCTGATCAGTTCCCACCCTGAAAATCTTCTCCCAGGGAAAACTCCACCCCTAATAAACCCTATATGAGCCCTGCATCTGTTCCGTTTGCTGCTGCCTTCTTCCACGCTGGATGAGGCAGCCACTCTCTAGGATGTTTCCCTCCCAGTAAATCTCTTGAATGAGGTTTGGATGACGACCTTCTTTTGCCAGAGGGGAAACCGGAGCAGAACTGTAACAAGTTCGCTGGGGAAACCCTCGCCTGCCGGAGCAGAGCTGTTACACTGGGAAAGCCTTTCCCTGGAGCAGGGCTGTAAACTACTATGCTTACTGTGACCTGAGGTATTCCTTGGCTCCTGATTGCCAGAATACTTTTCCATCCGAGCTGTGCTAACACTTACAATATCTACCCCCTAGTCTGTAAGCAGAGACCTCCTTTCCCAACGTTTTTCTCGGACTGAACCCTTCCTGTTGCAGAAGTTGCTCATTTCCTTGTCTGTCTTTCCTTCCTTGGACCTTTCAGCCACCACCCTGGGGGCTTCCCAGCTCCAGGGAATATATTTCCCCGTCCTGCTGCTGCCAAACGAACAAAACTGAGACTTTTCTAGAAAGCGAAGTTCACTTTGATTTACAAGGAACTCTGTTTTTTCAAAAGTAGACTGGGGTCCTACCTCCTGCCCCGTGTCATGTCCTTTCTGTGAGGGGGACTGTTAGTTCCCACCGCAGCAGGGGCAGCCAGCAACAGGCCTGAGCGGTGACAGCATCACCTGCCACCTTTGCATGTCAGCAATGCAACCCGCGCACCCTTAAAAGTGCCTGTCTGTCACAGTTCCCTCTCTTGCTTCTCTTGTCTCTTCTTGTCCTTCTCTTGCCTGTTCTCTGTCTGTCTATCTGTCGGTCTGTCTGCCTCTCTCATGTCCCCTCTCCAAGACGACCTTTGGCTCTATCATTGCCCCGCCCCTGCCCCACCCCCAACCCCGCCCCCAACCTTTTGCACGTGTTCTGTTAGGGGCATAGCTTGCAGGGTCCTTCCTAGGTACCCTTTCCTTGCGTTTTCACCCTTTCAGGGAGCATGGCCCCCACAGGCTCGGGTGTTTGAATACTGAGTCCCCAGTTGGCGGTGCTGTTGGGAGATGATGTAGGGGGTGTGGCCTTGTTGGAAGAGGTGTGCTATTGGTGGTGAGCTTTGAGAATTTAAAGAGGCAGGCCACTTTGAGTGTGCTACCTCTGCCTTGTGCTCGAGGTTCAAGATGTGAGCCTTCCGCTTCTGCTAAGTCTACCATTTGCTGCATATCCCCCCACCCCCACCCCATGACAGACTCACCACTCCACAACAGTAAGACAAATAATCCCTCCCTTCTATAAGTTGCCTTGGTCATGATGTTTCATCACAGCCATAGAAAAGTAATAATACAGAGGGTGACAGCATGGGTATTTTATCCAGCATGTATGAAACGTAGTCCAGGCTAGACCTGAACTCACAGTGATGCTCCTGCCTCAGCTTCTTGAGTACTGGGACCACAGGGATGCATCAGCACACTCAGCTCTAACGTTGTTTTTTTTTTTAGTTAAAGTCACAAACCAGTGACATTCCATCTGTTTCTCGTGCCGTGTTTTGGGAGGAAATAGAAGGCCCTTAATGGCGTGAATTCCCAGAAGGGCCCCAAATTCTCAAGAGATGTCCCCTTATAGGGCTGGAGAAATTAGATCCGTGGTTAAGAGCGCTTGCTTCTCTGAGTTGGGTTTCCAGCCACCAAGACTGGGTAGCTCACAGCTGCCTGCAACTTGGGATCCAGGGGATCCTGCTCTCTTTTCTGACTCAAGGAAACTGCGCCCAGGTGCACACACATACACATAATTAAAAAAAAAAAATCTCTAAACAGATGTCCCCTTAGGCTTGGGACTGATCCTAGGACAGGGCTGGAGGAAGACCCCTGTCCCCAGGCAAAGAGCTCACAGAGAGCTGGGTATGACAGTGTGTCTGTCATTCCAGCACTCCAGGGGCTGAGGCTGTAGGCTGGAGAGTTGGAGGTCAGCCTGGGCTACATAAAGGAGACCTTATCTCAAAAAGCTGAATCTATGCAGTTTTATTCACAGAGGGAGGTCTCTCAGGAAATCCGGAAGCCTACAAGGAAAAGCTCCCAGGACCTCAGAAGCCCAGCTCCCGTCCCCGGGTAGCAGAGCCCCGCCTCCTGCTCAAGATGTCAGCTTCCCTTCCTCCACAGCGGTACCAACCAGAGGCATAGATGTTCGGCTTCCTCCACGGCAGGAAGAATCCGGAACCAGCCAAGTCCACGTGTCTGGAAGCAGCCGGGTGGTGGCCAGCTCAGCAGGCATCTCCATGGCGACACCACGCCCACCCCGATGCGAGAGCTCAGCTGTAAGGCCAGGCTACCTCAGATCCAATGGGCAGAGGCTACCATCCTCATTCAAACCAGAATCTCCACACAGTGGTGTTTGGACTTTTAAGTTTCTTTAATGCCTATTTCCAGGAGGAGCCGGGAGTGATGTAGTAGAAACAGAAAACTCCCATGGATTTCCCCCTCCCCGCCCCCAGGGCCCACTGGAGCTGGAGCACACAGGGTTAATGATATGCCTTATCCACAATGTTTTTGTCCAGGGCTTTTTTTTTTTTTTTTTAAAGCAAGCTATACATACTAATTTAATAGAACTTGAGAATCTAATTCCAGTATTTTTCAAACTCATCTGTAAGTCTTTCCATTCTGGGGCTCATTGTGAAATTCAACAAAATATGAATACTTCAGCTGAATGTCAAGCTAACTATTTATGACATAGTTGCTTCTATAATGCAATTATGAAGGACTGTCAAGAAACTTATGTGTAGAAAAGTTAGTCAAGGGCTGGAGAGATGGCTCAGGGGTTAAGAGCGCTGACTCTTCTTCCAGAGGACCCGAGTTCAATTCCTAGCACCCACATGGCAGCTCACCCGTCTATAACTCCAGTTTCAGGGGATGCCCACACCCATGGGAAAAACACAAATGCACATAAAAATTAAATAAAACATATTTTTTTAAAAAGAAAAGTTAGTCAAAATACTAACCATAATATAAAATATGAAGCGTTTCTGATTTGCTAGATGCAGAGGCCTTTGGCTCATCATTTTTAACTACAATGTCATGGAGCTGAAGGAACCAGTTACCTTGTGAACATAAGGGGGAAAAAAACACATGCAAATGGATAAAATATTACAAATTTTTGTAGACCATCTCTACCTTTAACACTTCTTTTTATTTAAATTTGTTTTTTATTTTATGTGCATTGTTTGTCTCTGTGAGGGTGCCAGATCCCTTGGAACTAGACTTACAGACAGTTGTAAGCCTCTCTATGGGTGCTGGGAATCGAACCCCAGTCCCCTGGAAGAGTAGCCAGTGCTCGTAACCACTGAGCCATCTCACCAGCCCCCTTTAGCACTTCTAAAGTTTAGAGACTTAGAGTATTCTTACATTAATTGCAAGAAAATTTAAGGGAGAAGGTCCTTTGAGATCACAAGAATGAGTCACATGGTTATACAAACCCTGCCGCACTGGGGTGTGAAACATGAATCACATTACCTTTCTTGTCAGCCACCGAGCAGAGATTAACAGACACCTCTCTAAGAAACAGACCAGATGCGTTTCTGTACGGTCAGTGACGTCAGCACTACAGTTACAAGAGATGCAGTGTCCTTTTGTTAGGGTTCCAGAAAGCGGGGAAAGAGGTCACAGGAAAAAGAATCAAAACTGTTACAGCCAAGCAAATACTTGTTGAGTTTCACACGGGGCCACCTTCATTTTTACGTCACTATGACGGCATTGTTCAAGCTCAATAAATCAGAAGTCTTAATGTTTAGATTTCAACTTGACTTTCAGTTATCACAATATTAACAACCAAAACATAAGATAAAACACAAATTGGGGGGGGGGGGGCTATCAAACCGACTTTGTCAGAATCTCATTATGTAGCCCTGCCTGGCCTGGAACTTGCTATGTAGACCAGCAGGCCTCAAACTCACAGACATTCACCTACCTCCACCTCTCAAATGCTGGGATTACAGTCACTATGTCCAACAAAAATGTACAGTTTGGGGAGAAAAAGCACCAGGGAATGTAATGCTGGGGCTAAATCCTGTGCCCAAGGAGATGAAGTTGAAAGAAAGGCCTGATCGGGGCTGGAGGGATGGCTCAGAGGTTGAGAGCACTGGGTGCTCTTCCAGAGGTCCTGAGTTCAATTCCCAGCACCCACATGGTGGCTCACAACCATCTGTAATGAGATCTGGTGTCCTCTTCTGGCCTGCAGTCATAAATACAGTACAGAACATTGTATACATAGTAAATAAATTACTCATAAAAAAAAAAGAAAGGCCTTATGGTATATTAATAAAGGGAGTCTCTGGGTAAGACTCCACCCAGTTAATCCTGTAACCTGCAAAAGGGAAACTTATGTAACAAAGGAAAACATCAACAAGCCAAAGCTTAGCAAATGTAACTCAAAGAAGACACCAGGTTCCAGCCCAAGCAAGCGGAACTTGGTGGGAGCAGGATTGGAACTGCGGAATCTTCCTCCGCGGTTCAAGAAAGCCACTGAGGCCAGGCATGTGCTAGAGTCCCTGCATGGAGGTCCGGAGATGCCATTGCACGAAGCTGTGAAAGTGAAGCCTGGCTTTTGTTGGGGCACCTCCCCCAAGATGTTAGGGGCTGCAGAGCCATGGGATGTCTGCAGAGGAGAGCTGCAAACAGAGTGTGGGGACAGCCCAAGAGAGAGAACTGTTGCTGTCAGCAAAGCTGGAAGGAGTGGGAGGTCCAGAAACAACCCTTTCAGCCCTTTGACATCAGACATGGACTTACAGGATTTGGAGTCTGTCCTGCTGTCCTGCTTTCTTTCTCCGCCATGCCCTTTTCTCTCTTTTGGAATGGTAACGTAGATTCTGTGTCACTGTATATTGGAAATGTGTCATTTGCTTTTGATTTTAATTTTACAGAAGGTTCTAGGTTTTTTTGTTTTGTTTTGTTTTTAAGTTGGGTTCAAGGACATGAGTGTTTCTCATGTTATTCCTTGGAAATAGCTTCTAATTTATTTTGAGACAGGTTTCTTCAGTATGTAGCCCTGGTTGTCCTGGATCTCGCTCTGTAGACCAGGCTGGCCTTGAACTCACAGAGATCGTCCTGCCTCTGCCTCCCAAGCGCTGGGATGAAAGACCTGTGCCACTATGCCCAGCTTTAAATAGCAATTCAGAGACTGGAAAATATTCCATCAAAGAACTGGAGGCCATGGCTGTAGGGATGGCTCAGTGGTTAACAATGCTTGCTGCTCTTGCAGAATACCTGAGTTCGGTTCCCAGCACCCATATTGGGAGGAAGGGTCCTTACCATCACCTGTAACTCCAGCTCCAGGGCAGTTTCAAACCCTCCTTTGGCCTCAGCAGGTGCCCCCCACTCAAGCACACATACTTACACAAAAGCACGTGCATAGACATAATGAATAAATAATATCAGCCATGCCAGACTTGGTGGTCCATGCCTTTAATCCCAGCATTTGGGAGACAGTCTGATGTTGTGAGTTCGAAGCCAGACTGGTCCAGGTAGTGGGTTCTAGGCCAGCCAGGGCTAGCTACATAGTGAGGCTCTCTTTCAACAAATAAAATAAACCTTCCAAAAAATGACGGGGGCCTTCAGTGCCAAAGCATGTTTAGTAAGCATGCCAGCAGTCCTGGATTCCATCCCTGTCTTCACATACACACAAAATAGTAAAATTATGGGCTGGGACCAGACATGATGGCACATGACTGGAATCCCAGCATAGGAGAGTCAGAGGCAAACGGATTTTGAGAGTCAGAGGCAAGTGGATTTTGAGTTCTAGCCCAGAGTGGGCTACAGAGGGAATTTAAAGTTAAATAAATAAATAAATAAATAAATAAATAATGGAGGGCCAGGGGTGTAGCTTATGGGTAGAGCACTAGTCTAGAATTTTTCCCATTGAAAACGGGGGTGTGGCTAAGATATAGAGTACCTGCCAGAAACCCTGCAGTAAGGGAAGGGTTTATCTTTTTCTCACCTAGAACCAGCTTGCCAATAGCCAGAGTCAAAGGTCCACCTCTCAAGTTCGTCACCCTTTGAGGCACTGCCCATGAGCTGCTAGGTGGGGCTTTGGAGCTGAGTGCAACAGCCTGAGGCAGGTGTTCAGCCTGCCAGTCTTGCTGTGGGTCCACTTGGGGGCAAGACAGTTCCTTCTGTCTACCTGCCGAGGGCACAAACAGAATGCCCAGGTGCCCCACATGGGGACTTGTGACCTGAACAAATCCCTGTTCCTTTCCCTCTTGGCTGTCCTCCAACTTCTTATGTAACCAAAGCTGGCCTTGAACTCATGACTTTTCTTCCTCCATCTCCTACCCGGATTACAGGTATATGTCACTACACAGTTTTATGCTGTGTTAGAGAATGAATTTAGGGCTCTGTGTGTAAACTGAACATTCTGCCAACCGAGCTACATCCCCAGCTCCCATTTCTTTTTCTGTTTTATTGTATGTTTAATTATGTGTAGGTATTGTATGTTAAATATGTGTAGGTATGTGCATGCATACGTGAGTTACCGGCAGTTGTGAGCTCCCTAATGTGGGTGCTGAAAACTGAACTCAAGTCCTCTGCAAGAGCAGTATATATTTTAAACTATTTCATCTGTGAGATTGTATTAATTTTCCTTCCTTTTGAGGCAGGATCTCACATACAGCCCTGGCTGGCCTGGAACTCTCTAAGTAGACCAGACTGGCCTTGAACTAATATAGATCTGTCTCCCGGTGTCTCAAGTGCTGGGATTAAAGGCAGGTACTACCATGTCTAGCTAATTCATTTTTCTGTTGGTGGAGATGGAACCAAGAGCCTCATTAATACTAAGCAAATGCTCTATCACTGAGCCACACCCAGCCCTTCACTGGGATTCTAGGCAGGTGCTCTACCACTGAGCCACACCTAAGCCCTTCACTGGGGGATTCTAGGCAGGTACTTTACCACTGAGCCACACCCGAGCCCCTCACTGGGGGAGTCTAGGCAGGTTCTCACCACTGAACCAGGACCTAACTCAGGAGGTAGAGTCTTCCCACTCTGCCATGATTGGGGTCCTGTTTCAACATTGAAGGTGTCCACCTACATAGAACTTGCTCTTTCCTAAACACCCCCTTCTCCACCTTGTATCCCCTCCAGCCATGAGGGGTTAGCTCCTTCTTTTCACCTGAGCACTCTTGGCTGGGGATCTCCTCCGGGCTGGCCCAGGGCTGGCATCATTACATGACCACTCTTTTGTTCTGTTGAACTGAAGCACCCTGCCTTCTTTAAAGATGGGGAAACTGAGGCCAAGAGGTTAACGTACCACCACACCAGGCTGAGTGAGACCTTGGGTTTTTTTGAGACAGGGTCTCACTACATAGCTCAGCTTGCCCCCCCCCCCCCGCCCAATCAGCCTGCCAGGTGGTCCGGGAGTGCCTTCAGGAGGCACACTTGAAGTTCCCACTTCAATTGCATTACCCACCCCGCTCCTTGCCTCTTTCAACACAGTCCCTAAGTCAACTCTTCCGTGAAGCCTTCCAGATCCCAGCCCCGCCCCCTTGCATTCTGCGTCTCCTAATATGGAACATATTCACGTAAGCCACGCATGGCTGAAACAGAAAAATGGAACACACATAGGTGCCTAGAGCTGAAGCGCGTGTGCTTGAACTCTATTTCCAAGGTCCAAGTCAGCTGTAGGTGGTCACAGGGTGGGGAAGACGAGGTTCCAAAGTCTTCCCCGCCCGCCCGCTCCCCAGTTTCCGCGCGTCACTAATGCCGGAGAACCGTGAGACGACCACGATTGCGGGCCCCGCCCCCAACGCTCCCCCACCCCCGCGCCCCCCCACTCCGTTTTCCCCCGGTCGCTCCGGGGGCCCCACCTTCCTGCGCCTGCCCGTACGTACGCCGGCCCCTTTTGTTCGCTCTCTGGCCGCTGCGCTTTCCTGGCGCTCGGCTTCTCTCGGCTGGGCTCGGCTCGCCTTGGCAGGGCTCCACGGGGCTCGGCTCCGCTCCGCTCGGCTTCCTCCTGGCTCGGCTCGGCTCCGCTCGGCTCGACTCGGCTCGGCTCCGCCTCGGGGCGCGCAGGCTGAAGCAGCCCGGCTTACTGGATCGGCCCCTCCCTCTGTCCCCTTCTGGCTGGAGATCGTGTGCGAGGCCCGGACTCCGGAGCGCAGAGTCCGGGTTAGGGTAGCGGCGTGCGAGGACCGGAGCAGCATCCTCGTTTCCGGGGCGCGCGCGCGGACCGAGAAGAGGCGAAGGGGTGTCGGGTCCGGGTGGCTGCCGGAGCTGCAAGGTAGGCGCAGCTCTGGGGACGCGCGCGATGGGGGCGCGCGGGCAACAAAGGACGCAGAGTCGCGGGGGGCGGCGGCACCCTAGCCTGGGAAGGAAAGGGGGGTACCATCACCGAGGCATTGTCGCTAGGTGGGCAGGGACAGCGGGCAGGGTCGCCGCCGTTGGTGGGCGTGGGCGGGGTGAACCCCAACTTCCTCAACCCGGAGGACACGCTGCTGGGATTGGGGGGGCGCCCCTGGATTGCACGTCCCGATGGTGCGCGCACATCCACAGACTGGGGTTCGGGTGTATTTGTTGGGGTTCTCTTTCCAAGAGCAGATCCAGACAGCTGGACGAGCTGCAGAGCTCTCGGGGGAGGCTCTCAGGCTCTTGGGGAATGGGGGGGACACAGCCCGGTGGGCGCGGCCATCAGTCCTCATCTCCAGACCGGGCATCTGGGATGAGACACGGAGGCCCCCGCCCCGCCACCTGGGGTCGCCTGATTCGTGCCCTTCGCAAAACTTGATTGGAGAGCCTGGCTTGGAATAGGAGGGTAGGGTAAGGGGGAGGCCCAGGCAGGGTGGCTTTCCGCAGGGGTGCCCCCCCAAGCTGGCGCTGGTGGCTGGTGAGGCAGCAGATTTTTTTTTCCCTCCCCCCAGGGAGGGGCAGTGGCGACGCAGGATGCAGGGCTGAGCCTCCAGGGCCAGCCCGCGTGGACTCTTCAGGCGGGGCCGGTGTGTTTGCCCCCGGGCACACAGGGCTTTGCCACGCGTGCCTCCTCTACAGCCAGGTCCAAGCCTGGAAAGGTCGTGGCAGAGGGACACCTTAGGGGTAGAGGAGTCACAACACAGGAATGCACCCAGTCTCTGAGATTCCGCTCCTGTCTTCTGGGCTACAAATGGCCGGGGGAGAGGGGGGGTGTTGGGGTGTTAGAACTAGGAAAGGAATTGGCCTTAATCTTGAAAGGTGCCCCAGACAGAGGGGGGTGGGGGTGGGGCTGGCCTAGGGCTGTGCTCTGGGGAGGAGGTGGGGAGCACCACGTGGGGCTACCTTACCTCTGCTGTGAGAGCCAGAGATCTCCTCCCCTTCAGTTGTAAATGTAAACAATGAGCCCTTCATTCATAAGGCTGCTGTCACCTGGATTGGCACCACCAGGGGCTGGCAGGTACACAGAACCGGAACCGCTCTGCACAGCCCAGCCCAGCCTGATGCCCCCGAATGGGGAGAAGCTGGGGGCACAGACGTGGCACAGCTGGAAGCTGGGGCAGACCCTGAAGGGTAAGGTTGGGCCCAGTGCCCTGCCCGAGGGTGCTTTTTACATAACAGACCCTGAGGGGTGCTTGAGCCCGGTGCCCTGCCCAAGGGTGCTTTTTACATAGGCAATAGCTCCCACAAGAGCTTCCAAACAGGAGGCATATTGGCTTAGATGGGCAGGGAAAGATTTAGGTTACTGGGGCATGAAGTTCAAAGCAGAGCCTGTTTGCCAGTTCCTTTCCTGTATACAGTAGGTGCCCACTTTTAGCACAGGACGCATGGGTTTCAGTAGTGCCCTACAAAGGGAGTATGCTGAAGTAGAGGCTCCAGAATTAGAGAAGGGGGTAGAGATAGAGGAGCCCCAAAGGTGGAAGGGGCTTGGAGGAACACACACACACACACACACACATATATATATACACACACATATATATATACACATACACTCCCAGACACTTGGGGTGGGGTGGGGAATGGCCTCCTCAGAGCCCCAAATTCCCAGCCCAGAGACACATCCTGAGGAGCAGGCGCTGCTGTGCGTTTGGATGGCTGAGAGTTCAGATGCTGGAGTTTCACATCATGGGTTCAAATCTTTGCTCTGCTACTTACATAGCTATGTGGCTTTGGACAAGATCATGTACCCTTCTGTCTCCATTTCCCCATCAGTAAAATGGGGGTACTTAGGGCATTTGCCTCTTAGGGCTTTTGAGAGAATCATGAACCCTAGGAAGATTTTTTGTGGTTTTACTTACTTGTAAGTAAGTTTTACTTACTTTTTGGTGACATAGGGAATTGAACCTAGGACCTCATGCATTCTCTGGCTGAGCCATACCCCTAGCCCCTCACTGGGGAATTCTAGGAAGGTGCTCTACCACTGAGCCACACCCCAGCCCCTCACTGGGGGATTCTAGGCAGGTGCTCTACCACTGAGCCACACCCCAGCCCCTCACTGGGGGATTCTAGGCAGGTGCTCTACCACTGAGCCACACCCCAGCCCCTCACTGGGGGACTCTAGGCAGGTGCCCTACCACTGAGCCACACCCCTAGGGGATTCTAGATAAGAGCTCCACCACTGAGCTATATTCCCAATGGAAGAGGTTTTTTTTTTTTTTTTTTTTTTTGCTACAGGAAGTGACCCTCAGCCTGGGGCAGAAGGAGACTTCTCCCCTCCTAACCTTCACACAGCCTAGCCTTTTAGACCTGCCCCAGGCCCTGCTCTTTTCTGCCTCTCTGTCCAGCTGCCTGCTTTCCTTCATTGATGGCAAAGCATCATAAAATGCTCTTATCCCTAAGTCTTCTTTGTCCCCACCTAGAAGACAGACTCAGTGTGATTTCCAGACCCTCTCTGGCCCTGGAACTGCACAGCTTTGCCCAGAGAGAGAACTCTGCACTTCCACCCAATAGCTCTTGGGAGAATTTATGCCTTCCTACAGGTTTTTTGTTTTGTTTTGTTTTTTCGAGACAGGGTTTCTCAGTGTAGTTTTGGTGCCTGTCTGGGATCTTGCTCGGTAGACCAGGCTGGCCTCGAACTCACAGAGCTCCACCTGACCCAGCTCTCCTACAGGTTTTTTTAAAAACATATATTAAGTGCTTACTCTGGGCCAGGAATATTTGGTTCTGCACCCCTACCCCCTTTTGAGACCAGGTCTCACTGTGTAGTCCTCGTTGGCTTAGAACTTGCTATCTAGCCCAGGCTGGCCCTGAACTCACAGATACCTGCCTGCCTCTGCTTGCTGAGTGCTGGGACTAAAGGCATGCACCACTGTGCCCAGTGGTTCTGCCCTTTGTATATGCATGCATTCGTTCGTTTTCGCAGTATTTTTAAGATTTATTTTTATCTTTATTTTTGCGTATCTATGAGACTGTATGCCATGTGTATGCAGGTACAGCATGGAGGCCAGGAGAGAGGGGGTATGTTGTAAGCTGCCTGGTGTGGGTGCTGGGAATTGAACCTGGGTCCTCTGAAACAGCCGTAAGAACTCCCAACCCCTCAGCCATCTCTCCAGCCCCTGCTGTGTTTATTGGAGACAAAGTCTCATATATCCCAGGCTTGCCTTAGACTTATATAGCCCCGGCCTTGAACTTTTGCTCCTCCTGCCTACATCTCCCAACAGCTGGGATGACAGGTGTGCCACCCCTCCAGGTTTATATGGTGTTGGGGATCGACTTGGGAGGCGTACGTGTTAGGCCGGGACTTCACCAAATGAGCCACAGCACCCGCTCTGCTTTTGTTCTGTTTTGTTTTTAGACAAGGTCTTGTGGAGCTTAGGCTGGCCTCAAAGCCACTGTGTAGCCCTGCCCCCGCTTCTGGAGTTTTGGGATGACAGGTACGCACTACTGTGCACTCTGTCCATGCGTTGGTTAAGCACACCTGAGGGGCACACCATCTTCTGCAGAATCATTTTACCCTGCTCCCGGGTCTGTTTCTCTAAAGCGTAATTACAGTCTTGCCGACGCCTCTACCCCTTTTGCTCAGTACAAAGTCTAAACACTGTCTGGCTTTTGGAGCTCACACAATTGTCCAGGCCTTGCCTTCCTTAGGACTGGCTCTCCTCTGTCTGTCTGTCTGTCTGTCTGTCTCTTGTCAGCTGGCCAGACTTTACATGCCTCCACTAAGGTCACTTCAGTCCTCTTTATAAGCTATAAGTAGTGGGCATGGCTGTCATGGAAGGGACACAGGATTGGAAGAGGGTCACTTTTGATGTCCCGTTGTTGGGAGTTTTTGTTGTTGTTTTGAGACAGGCTGTCATGTAGTACAGGCTGGCCTCAAACTTGCTACACACTGGAGGCTAGCCTGATTGTCATTTCCAAGGTTACAGGAGTGTAACACCATGGTTGGCATTTGTGCGTGTGTGCGTGCATGCATGTGTGTGCACGTGTAGAGGCTAGAGGTCAACTGTGTCTCCCTCAGTCGCTGTCCATTTTGTGTCCTATTTGTTTTGTGTTCATGTGGTTGTGGGTGGGTGTGTATCTGCGTGGAGGTGAGAGGCCCACTTGCCGCGGATCTGTTCTCTCATTCCGCCGTGTGGATCTCAGGGATTAAAGTCAGGTTGTCAGACTTGGTGGCAAGCCCCTTTACCCACTGAGCCGTCCTGCTGGCCCTTCAGCTTATTTTTTGAGACAGGGTCTCACTTAACCAGGAGCTCACTAACTCTAACTAACTCTCCAGCCCCACGATCGTCTGACCACCTCTGTAGTGCAGCGATTACAGGCCCGCGCTGCTTCTTGACGTGGGTGCTGGTGATCTGAACTCGGATCCTCGGGTTCGTGTGGCAGGCAGTTTGCTGAGGGAACCATCTCCACAGCCCCACTGTGTCTGGCTTCTTTGAGAAAAGTCTTGTCCTAGGAATCAGAACCTCATTCAGTTAAGGAAAGGGAGACCTAAGTTACATTTATTTATTTATTTTATATTTATTTGTGTGTGTGTGTGTGTGTGTGTGTGTGTGTGTGTGTGTGTGTGTACGTCATGGAACAACTTTGGGGAGTTGTTTCTCTTTCCTCTGTGGGTGGGTGCCAGGGCTTGAACTGAGTTCTTTAGGCTTGTCAGCCAGTACTTTCTCCTCCGAGCCATCTCACCCTCTTGCCGGCCCCCAAAGGAGATTTCAGAGTAGGGGAAATGAAGACTTATTCCCTGAAGAATTGCAGGGGGCCTGGCCCACCTAGACTGGGAAGCTGGCCGGCCGCCCGGCCCTTCATGTTTCTCTCTGGATGTTGGTTTCATTTTTCCTGCCTTTAATCTTGCCTCTGCCTCATCCTTTCCTTGACTCATGAGTGTGGTCTGGCCCAGTGTGGCTGTTCCAAACGCTCATTTCAGCTCCTGTTCGTAGGCCCCTCCTGGTGGTATCCTCTTTAGTCCTGGGCTGCCAAAGCGACCGAATGAGGGGGCTACCCCCATCTGCTCGGCTGGTGGTAGGCTGGGGTGGGAACACCTGGTATAGTCTGTCAGTCAAGTTTTCGGGGCAGGAAGTGTGTGTGTGTGTGTGTGTGTGTGTGTGTGTGTGTGTGTGTGTGTGTGTCTGTCTGTCTGTCTGGAGAACCGGGGCATGGCTGTGTACAGGAGCTGGTGACGGTGATGACGAGGCAGAGTGGTGGACAGTTCACCCGTGTGTCCCCAGCTACTGTGTGTTGCTCCAGTCCTCAGCTCTGTGACTTCAGAGAAACTGAAAGGTGTGACCTCCGTAAACCCTCGCAACCCTGGCCCAGGAGGAGGGGACACCCTCTCCTCCCAAGAGCTGGATAGACTGGAGGTGGGTCCAGTTGCAGCACCCTGTGTTTTTGGCGGGCCCCCGGGGCCTCCGTGGGTCCATCTGCCTGGTCTTCACGATGAAACACGAACTGTAAGTGATGCCTTCAGGAGCGCTGAGAAAGGTTAATGAACTGTTGTCTTTCAGAGCAGGAGGCAGAAGAGGCTGGGAGGAATCATTAGCCAGCCATAAGTACAGGGCTGTGTGATATCACTCCCGGCTTGCCCTAGTCTCTGCCCTAGAGCCTTGCAGAGTTTGGCAAGTGTTCAACAGCTGACCCACGCTTCTTGCACCCCCACTAGAGGATTCTAGACAGGCACCTACCCCTGTCCCATGCCCCCAGCCTCTCTCAGGGGGCGATTTTAAGTAGGTGCTCTGTCACTGAAACACAGCTCCAGCCCAGATGGGGATCATTTAAATTTTTTTCCTTTTAGTTTGTGTGTGTATGGACATTTTGCTTGCATGCATGCCCGGGCGCCAGATTTCATAAAGTACCCGTAGAGGCCAGAAGAGGGCGTCAGTTTCCCTGAAACTGGAGTTAACTGTTGTGAGGTGCCTTGTGGGTGCTGAGACTTGAACCCAGGTCTTCTGGAAGAGCAGCCGGTGCTCCTAACCACTGAGCAACCCCTCCAGACCCACCTCCTTTAAAAACAAACAAACAAAAACAACAACAAGGTCTCACTTCATCCAGGTTGGGTCTCCTGACCTTGCACTCCTGATCCCCCTACCAATTGCGGGCATTTACCTATGTGCAAGGCCAAGCCTGTGTGGTCCTGGGGATGGAACCCAGGACTTGGTGTAGGTTCAGCCAGGACTCTACCAACTGAGCCACATCCCCACCCCTCGGGGCTCTTTCATGGAGCAGTTTTGAGTATCATGCCTCAAGCTTGCAGTTTGAGCATGGATGCCTGGCGCTGTCCTAGGTCCTGAGACGCACACAGCGAGTAAGATTTGCAAGCCTGCCCCACCCCTCTGCTCTCCTGAGTGCCTCCTGGAGAGAAAGAAGTGGGAGAGGGCATTCTGGATGCTGAGTACCACTTTGCCGAAAACCCGGGCGTGGGTAAGACGGTCCGTGTGTGGTGGGTGCTTCGCATGCAGCCTTCATTGGTAACCAGGGTGAGGCTGCCTTTTTGGAAGCAACCATAGATAACGCTGATTTGGATGTCTGGCTGGTGGTGACTGAGCTCATCTCGGCAATCACTGCATTCTGTCCCGTCTCTCTTCCATTCTTTTCTCCCCACCCCCTTAGTATTCCTGGACTTTAGTATCCTGTGTGTGGGTGGTACTCTTGACCTGCTTTGCTGGCATGTTCTTCTTTCTCCTGGCTGCCCCATCTCAGTCCTCCCTGCTTCCCCCCCCACCCCCCCGGCCGGCTGAAGTCTCTCATGCTACTCCGGGGCCAGACCCCACCATCAGTTTTCTCTTCTTCCTGTCTCTTGCCTGTTCAGGATGTTGCCAGAGTGGGAGAGGATGCTGGGGTGTTGACACAGAGGCTTGCTGCGGGGAAGCGGGTTACAGTAGGAGATACTCATTCTGTTCAGTACCACCTTGTGCCGGACTCTGACCCTGTCTGCCTCATCCTGCCCTCAGAGGAAGTCAGAACCTTGGTAGAGACACGCAATTACATAGATCCATAGCAGAGGGGTTGGTTGCTCTTTTCCAGGCTGGGGCGGTCTGATGGTACCAAAGCACCCAAGCCTAGAACCCAAGGAATTTCCTATGATTTAGTCATCCAGTCCTTACCTATAATCCCAGTTAGATAGATTAGAGATAGGAAGAATAGGTGTGTATGTGTGTCTCTGAGATGTATATGTGTTTGTGCAGATGTGTGAATATGTGTCTGCCTATGGAGACCAGAGTAGACTTAGGTACCTCCCTCCAGCTTTTTTTAAAAATTAATTTACTTGTATATTTTGTATTAGTGAGTGCTCTGCGTATATACCTGCATGTCAGAAGAGAGCATCAGATCCTGTTATAGTTGGTTGTGAGCCACCATGTAGTTGCTGGGAATTGAACTCAGGTCCTCTGGAAGAGCAGCCAGTGCTCTTAACTGCCAAGCCATCTCTCCAGCCCCACCTTATTTATTTATTTATTTATTTTTTTCTGAGATAGGGTTTTTTTTGTGTAAAAGTTCTAGTTGCCCTGGAACTCGCTTTGTAGACCAAGCTGGCCTCGAACTCACAGAGATCCTCCTGCCTCTGCCTCCTGAGTGCTGGGATTAAAGGCGTGTACCACCACAACCAGCTCTCCTTTTTTTTTTTTAAAGTATTATTACATTTACTGGGGCTAAAGAGTTGGAACACTTGAAGCTCTTGCTGAGGACCCAAGTTCAGTTCCTAGCACCAACATGGTGGTTCACAATTATCCATTATTTCAGGATCTCACACCTTCTTCAGACCTCTGTGGGCACCAGACACACATGTGGTGCACATACATACATACATACATACATACATACATATGGGTAAGACTCTCATGTGAAATAAAATGAATAAATCTAATACAATTTTTAAAAATTGTTTGTTATTATTACTATTTCTTTTTAATTTGACAGAGTCTGACTATGTAGCCTTAGCTGGCCTCTCTCTCATGTAGAGTGTGCCCATGTGTGTTGATGTGCTTAGAGGCCAAAAGAGACCTAGATCAGGTCCCGGAGAGCTGGAGTTACAGGTCGTTGTGAGGTGGGTTCTGGGAGCTGAACTCAAGTCCTCTGGAAGAACAGCAAGTGCTTTTAACTGCTGAGGTGGCTCACCAGCTTAGTTGTAACAATTAAAAAACAAGCAACTTATTACTACCGTGTGTGTGCGATCGTGCATGGTGTGTGTGCTCGTACACACTCAGGTATCCTGATGTGTCTTTGGAGGTCAGAGAGCAGCTGGTTGGATTTGGATTTCTCCTTCCACCTTTGCTTGGGTTCTGGGAATTGAACTCAGGTCACCAGGTTTTTTTTTTTTTTTTTTTTTTTTAATATTTATTTATTTATTTATTATGTATACAGTGTTCTGGCTGCACATATCCCTGCAGGCCAGAAGAGGCATCAGATCTCATTACAGATGGTTGTGAGCCACCATGTGGTTGCTGGGAATTGAACTCAGGACCTCTGGAAGAACAGCCAGTGCTCTTAACCTCTGAGCCATCTCTCCAGCCCTGGTCACCAGGTTTTTTAAAGTCAACTTTATGCTGACTATAACCTTACCTACAAAAGCCCACATGATGCCTCCTACCTGTAATCCTATCGCTCAGGAGGTAGAGGCAGGAGGATCAGGAGTTCAGACAGTGAGTTTGAAGCCAGCCTGGGCTACATGAGACACTGTCTCAAAAACACAAAAGCAAAGTTGGGCCAGCTGTGGTAGTACATGGCCTTATCCCAGCACTGGGGAGGCAGAAGCAGGCAGACTTTTTTGAGTTCGAGGCCAGCCTGATCTTTTTTGGGTTCCAGGACAGCCAGGGCTACATAAAGAGACCCTGCCTCAAAAAACAAAAACCAGCCAAATAAACAAACTGACCAACAACGTTGGCGGTTGGCTGTGGGGGCGGGATGCTGGTGGTCTGTCCTCCCTGCTCAGTTTTCCCAGCCTCAGCCACTCCCCTCCCTGAAGTCAAGTCTCGGTGGTGTCTAGTTGCCGCCTACTCCGCTTTCCCAGAGCTTCACACTGGTCTCTGCTGCTGCCACTCTCCACATGGTGGTCTGGCTTCTTGGCCCTCTCAAGGGGGCCCAAGACCCCAACCGGGGTCCTCACCCCCCTTCTGTGCACATCACATGGGCTTGCCCGGAGTTAATGCAGCTGTACAAGTATTGGGCCTGGCTCTTCCCAGCATCCTGCTGCCTAAATGACCCTGGTGACCAGGGGAGAGAGGAGGGAGGAGGGTGGGGAGGCTGGGGAGCTAGGCAGATGGACTCCATCTCCCTGGTTCTCCCAGGCCTGAGGCCCAGCTGCTTGGAAGCCTGGAAGTTGGCAAGACTCACCGGGAGGGACTGTCCCCGCCTTACCCTTGCTTGGTGTGTCTTCTTCGGCTGGGAGGTCATGGACTCGGGTGACCTCTCAGTGACCCACAGCAAGCTGCCCATGTTCCCTGACCCTCAGCCAGATGCAATCAGAATGGTGTCCTGGGCCCATAATCTCAGCACTGGGGAGAAAGAGGCAGGAAGTTTGAGACCAGCCTGGGCTATATGTCAAATACCAAAAGGAAGGGGTTTCAAGCTGGTTCAGCAGGTGAAGGGGCTTGCTGCCAAGCCCCAATGCCCTGAGTTCAATCCCCGGAGCCTTCTTGTGAAAGGAGAGAGAGAAACGAACCCCCCACCCAGTTGTCATACTTCACACATGGAGCATGCATGAAAACCCTCTCCCCCCCCCCCCCAATAAATATTTTAAAACTGAAAGAGGAGTCTGGGCATGGCTAGCCTTGGTGGTAGTAGTACCTTTATCTCCTGGCAGAAGCACCCTGTGAATGAGTCAGGGCCAGGGGTGTGGCTGGACTTCTGGGCCAGGGTGCCTGTATCTTGGTGCCCTCTTTCCTGCCCCGGGGCCACATTACCTCTGAGGAGCTGGGCTTTCCACTGCTCCACTTGGCATGGTTTCCCTCTCTAGGGCAACCCCAATTCACTGGGTCAGCATCCTGGGCCCTGTTCCCCCTGACGGAGCTGTGGCCAGTCGGTCACCCCCAGGCAGCTGAAATGGAAACCCTGAACCAGATAGAGCTCGAGTTTCTTTCCAGGAAATGGCAGTTGAGGGCAGCGTAGAGGGGCCTGTGGCTCCGGCTGGACCTGAGTTCCCAGACAAGGCCTCTCTGTGCACAGAGCCCGCTGGAGAGTTGTGACATGGGACTTGTGAGCTGCGTCAAGGATCTAGGGATGCTCCTGGAGTTACATCTTCTCTTTCCCAACTCAGGCATCCGCACCTGTCCCACCCAAGGCAGCCACACTTAGATCCCAGCTTTTGTTTTTTTATTTTATTTATTTATTTATTTATTTATTTATTTATTTATTTATTTATTTGTTTATTTATTTGGTTTTTTTGAGACAGGGTTTCTCTTTGTAGCTTTGCGCCTTTCCTGGAACTCACTTGGTAGTCCAGGCTGGCCTCGAACTCACAGAGATCCACCTGGCTCTGCCTCCCGAGTGCTGGGATTAAAGGCATGTGCCACCACCGCCTGGCTTGTTTTTTTATTAATTAATTAATTAAATTAATTATTTATTACTTAATTATTTTTTTTGAGACAAGGTTTTTCTGTGTAGCCCTGGCTGTCCTGGAACTCACTGGATAGACCAGGCTGGCCTCGAACTCATAGAGATCCACCTGCCTCTACCTTTCGAATGCTGGGATTAAAGATGTGCACCACTAAGCTGGTTTATAATTTTTTTAAATTGTTTTTGTAGCCCAGGCTGGCCTCAGACTCACTGTGTGGCTGAGGATCACCCTAAACTTCTGATCCTCCTGCTCCAACCTCCCAAATTTTGGGATTGCAGGTGTGCACAACCAGGCCTAGTTTGTGCAGGGCAGGGGATCAAACGCAGGGCCTCAGGCCTCCTCGGGCAAGCACTTTAGCAGCTCAGCAACTCTGTAACTCCCAGCGTGGTTATTTTTTTATTTTATTTTAATTTTATTACGTTTCGGTATGTATTTGTCAGTTCTGCCCTTTTACCATGTGAGCCCTGGGGATCCAACTCAGGTCATCAGGTATGGTGGCGGTTGTACCTGCTGGGCCACACTGCCTACCTGGAACTCCAGTTCTCCCTTCCTCCGCCTCTTTTGTGCTGGAGTCACAGTGTGCTGACCACGCCTGCCAGCAGGTCATAACTGCGGGACCTGTCACCTGGTTTCATGTCTCAAGGCTTCTTGGAGCGACACTGGGTTGGACCTCAGGCTGCATAAGGTCTTACTTCATGGCTTCCACCATCCATCGGCTGTACCGTGGCCAGAGGCCAGTGTCTCACCATGGCACAGCTTTCCCAAGTCCCCCACCCCTCACCCCCCTACCCCACAACCAGTTCTCTGTCCCAGAGCAGGGCTGAGTCATAGAGGGCCAGCTCAGCCCTTTGCCTCCTCTTCTCTTCCTGCTACCACTCTCCCCTCCCCCCTCCCCCTTCCGGTCCCCTCCAGTCCTCCTGGCTGGGATAGGCTGGAACTGGCTGAATGCCGGCTTGGTTCCTTTCTGCCAGCTCCCTGCTCTCTTTTGTTAGTTGAAGCAAGCGGGCGCTGTCCCTCGAGGTCAGGGTCTTGGAAATATTGTTTTAGGGCAGGGCCACCGGGCTGGGAGGTAGGGAAGGGTTAGCTCTGGGGCCACTTCAGCGTGGCCGGCCGCTCCACTGTGACTTTGATGGAAACCATGAAATTGATTTTTATCTTTCTAGCTCCTGGCTCTATGAATGTGTTCTTTCTTATTTTTTTTTTTTAAAAAATTACACTTTATTTTTGTGTGTGGTGGCGTGTGTTGCATGCACATGTGGAGGACAGTTTGCAAGAGTTGGTCTCTGTTACCATGTGGGGCCTGGGGGATTGAACTTGGGTCGTCAGGCTTGGCAGCAAGCCTCTTTCCCTTCTGAACCATCCCACCAGCCTCCGTTCTTTTCTTCTCTCTTCCCTTCTTTCTTCCCCCGTTTTACTAATCTCCTCCATTTCTCCCTCCCTTTCTCTCTCCTTCCTTCCTTCTGTCCTTTCTTTCCTCCTCCTATTTAATGTGTGTGTGTGTGTGTGTGTGTGTGTGTGTGTGGTCCCAATGCACATATATACACTTGTGTGTGGAGGTCAGGGGTCAACTCTGGATGTTGTTTCTTCTTTGTGTTTTGAGACTGGGTTTTCCCTGGGCTGGGGTCACCGAGAAAGCTAAGCTGGCTGGCCAGGGAATCCACCCATCTCTGCCTTCCCAGCACTGGATTAAAAGGCTACATCATTCTCATAGTCACTGTTCTATAGCTGTGAAGAGACACCATGACCAGGACAACTCCTATAAAAGAAAACATTTAACCGGGGGCTGGCTTACAGTTTCAGAGGTTTAGTCCGTCCATTGTCATCATGGCAGGAAGCGTGGTGGCGTGCAGGCAGACATGGTGCCTTCTAATCCTTCTCAAGTAGTGCCGCTCCCTGGTGACTAAGCATTCAGATCTATGAGCCTAGGGGGGCGCCGTTCACACCACCACCACGGTTATCACGCCTGACTCTTTACCATGAGTTCTGGGATTGAACTCAGGTCCTCATGCTTGTGGGGCAAGCACTGGACCACCCGAGACCTTTCTCCAGCCCTCTTTTTTCTTTTGCTAAGGTAGGCTCTCAGGACATAACCTAGGCTGGCCTAGAGCTCCGCCCTCCTGCCTCCGCCTCCTAAATGCTGTGATAACAGGTGTAACCCCTCATACCCAGCTGTTTCTGAACTTTTCTCAACTGGGAATATTCTCCTTGTAAGATGCCTGCTGTTGCCAGGCAGTGGTGGCGCACGCCTTTAATCCTAGCACTCGGGAGGCAGAGCCAGGCGGATCTCTGTAAGTTCAAGGCCAGCCTAGTCTACAGAGCAAGATCCAGGACAGGCACCAAAAACTACACAGGGAAACCCTGTATCAAAAAACCAAAAAAATGGGGCTGGAGAGATGGCTCAGTGGTTAAGAGCACTGCCTGTTCTTCCAGAGGTCCTGAGTTCAATTCCCAGCAACCACATGGTGGCTCACTACCATCCGTAATGAAATCTGGCGCCCTCTTCTGGCCTGCAGGTGTATATGCAGACAGAACACTGTATACATAATAAATAAAAATAAATCTTAAAAAAAAAAAAAAAAAAAAAAAAAAAAAAAAAAAAAACCAAAAAAAAAAGGGTTGGGGATTTAGCTCAGTGGTAGAGCACTTGCCTAGCAAGCGCAAGGCCCTGGGTTTGGTCCTCAGCTCTGGAAAAAAAAAAAAAAAAAAGATGCCTGCTACTTATGCAGCAGACTTGGAGATCGCCAGGCCACATCTGTGCAAGGTGTGGTATACACTTAGTAGGTGCAGCTTGGTGCACAGGTTCCTCACAGCACACAATAGGTTTGTTGGGATCATCAAGAATGGTAGGGAAACTGAGGGAGCCTCCTTTGAGAGGATTGTTGCAGGGACCTGGGGCCTGGCAGACCTTCATCCTCTCTGCATGGCTGTGGACATGCTCTCATGTGGGGTTTCCAGTCACGGGATCTGGGTCACGTACTCTGATAGGTGGGTTCTCAGAGAGGAGATATGGAGGTCTGATTTGAAGTTGCTCACGGTTCCCAGGAGGCAGAGTACAGACAGAGAAGGGCAGCGGACTCTCCTGGGCTCACCAGATATTTCCAGGGCCAGTGGTCCCAAGAGGCTACCTGGAAGAATGAAACTTGTTGGGACAAGTGTCCTTTGGGTGAGGTACAGCTGGTGGAAAAAAATTTCAAGAGCCCATTCTGATGATGTAGGCCTGTGATTTAGTTACTCGGAGTTTGAGGCAGGAGAATAATAAGCTCAAGGCCAACCTGAGCGATTTATACTCATTACCAAAATAAAAGGTGAAAAGAGGGTGGGGGATGTAGCTCAGCAATGAAACACTTTCCTAGAGCCCCTCCCCCCAGTGAGGGGCTGGGGTGTGGCTCAGTGGTAGAGCACCTGCCTAGAATCCCCCAGTGAGGGGCCGGGGTGTGGCTCAGTGGTAGAGCCCCTGCCTAGAATCCCCCAGTGAGGGGCCGGGGTGTGGCTCAGTGGTAGAGCCCCTGCCTAGAATCCCCCAGTGAGGGGCCGGGGTGTGGCTCAGTGGTAGAGCCCCTGCCTAGAATCCCCCAGTGAGGGGCCGGGGTGTGGCTCAGTGGTAGAGCACTTGGGCAGCATGTGGAAGACCGTGGGTTATTGCCTACTTCACAAAAAAACAAGCGAACAACTAAAACACCCACTGGCTGCTGAACACATGACTGAGAGACATTCTGAAATACCCAAGCATTTCTGCCAAGAGAATTTCGTATGGATTTCTGGATTAGCGCTTTTCCCTTCCCCCACTTACGTGTGCATGTGCTTGTGTGTGTGTGCGCGTGCATGTGTGTGTGTATGTGTGTGTGTGTGTTTCCTTATTCCTTATCTTCCTTTCTCTGCCCCCTCATCTCCTTCTCTCTTTCTTGGCTTTTTAAAGACAGGGTCTTACTATGTATCCCGGGGTGACTTCAGACTTGCAGCAATCCTCCTGCCTCAGCCTCCCAAGTGCTGGGATTAAAGGGGTGAACTGACAGCTTTTTTTTTTCTTTCTTTTAGATCTTTTTTGGTGCGTGTGGTGGTGCCCTTCAGATAGGTGTAGGCCAGACGCACCCGTGGGCCTAATGGAGGGGAGCACCCCGCTCTGCCTTCTGTGGTGGCCTGGTTTACCAGCTAGCTGTCCCCTGCGGTCATAAGGTGATCTCTGCAGCCTCGAGCAGCCACACCCAGGCAGCCCCAAAGCAAAGATCTCATCTCTGTCTGTAAATGGCCTGGTGTAGTGAGGCTTGGTGAGGCACACTCGTAATCACAACACTCAGGAGGCTGGCTTAGGATTGGAAGATCCAGTCTAGGAGATATAGTGAGACTCTGTGTCAGAAAAAAACAGATCGAGGGAATGGAGGGCCCGTGCAGCACACACAGAGCCCTGAGCTCCATCCCTAGACCCGAGTAAATCAGGTGTGGTGGCTAGCATCTGTAACACCCACACTCAGGAGGTGAAGACAGGAACTCAGTGTCTTTCTCTACTGTGTGAGTTTGAGGCCAGCCTGGGCCACATGATACCCTATCTCAAACAAAACAGAGAGGGAATACTGGCGTCCTCTGATGGGCCTTGGTCCGTTTCAGGACCACTGGGACCCACAGCCACCTTCCCACCTCCTAGTGAGGACATTTTGACTCCATCCCTCTTGTGTTCTGTCCACAGGTGACCAAGGATGGCAGGGAGGATGTGACCGCCATCTGCCTTTCGTCTGCCCTCCTCGTGGCAACCACCATGCAGAAGCCCAGTGGGCTGAAGCCCCCTGGCCGAGGGGGCAAGCACTCGAGTCCCGTGGGCAGGCCGTCCATCGGGTCAGCTTCATCCTCGGTGGTGGCATCAGCCAGTGGCTCCAAGGAAGGTATGTGGGGCCGAGAGCCGGAAGGGGGAGCTGCAGCCTGGAGACTTTTCCTGGGGAGACAAGAGCAAACGTGGATCCCACTCAGCTAGGACATCAGCAACAGAGCAAAATAAGGATTCCACCGAGTCCAGCATGATGAGCCTGTGAATTTCCTGGGGTCACTTACAGGCGTGTGGGTAACTCAGAAGTAGCCCATGTCACTCACAGGGCTCAGAAATTCATTGGGTAGCCCAGGCTGGCCTCAGGCATTCAGTGAGTCTCTTGCCTCCGCTTCTTAGGCGCTAAGAGTACCGATGTGCGCCACAGTGCCCAGTTTATGTGGTGCTTGGAATGGAGCCCGGTGCCTTGGGCATGATGGGTAAGCCCTCTACCCACCGAGCTACATGCTCAACTCCAACGGCGAGATTTTAAACCACAAGAGATCTCTGAGGTTTTGTTTGTTGTTGCTGTGATAAAATACCCAGGCGGAACTTAAGGGAAAAAGGTTGGGTTTGGGTTCACAGTTCGAGAAGTCCCTCATGGTGAGGAAATCCAGGTGACAGAAATTGGAAACCGTTGGTCATATTATCACCCATAATTAAGAAACAGAGGTGCATGAATGTTACTGTTCATCTCTGCTCAGGACTCCCTGCTCAGGGAATAGCCCCACCCACTATTAAAATGAGTCTTCTTATATTGGTTAACAGAATCAAGGTAATCCCTACAGGCATGCCCTGTGAGATGGCCTGTCTCCTGGGAGATTCTAGATTCTCTCACATTGACAGTTAACACTATCATAGAGAGTATACTAGAATCAGAAATAGTTTGGTTAGTTTTCGAGACCAGATCTTAACAGCTCAAGCTGGCCTTGAACTCGCGTCCTTCCTGCCTCATCCTCCAGTGCTGGGATTACAGGTGGAGCCACCACACCCAGCTGGAGATTCTTTCTGTATCTTTTCTGTTGACAATGTTGATGGTTTCTTCCTCTTCTTTTTGAGGAGTACCCAGAGTGAGAAACATCTCCACACAGTCCCTCCTTGCATTTCACTTCACCCAGCAGTATAGGATCTTATAGGATCTGCATCTCATTGGATTGTCCCAGAGGTTTGGAGTCCACCAACTAGAATACGGTGCAGCCCAGGTTCCCCTCCAAGATGGCAGATCCCCTCGTACTCATGGGAGGCATTCCAGAAGAACCTAGGAGGGCGCACGCCTTTAATCCCAGCACTCGGGAGGCAGAGGCAGGCGGATCTCTGAGTTCGAGGCCAGCCTGGTCTATAGAGTGAGTTCCAGGCAGCCAGGGCTACACAGAGAAACCCCGTCTCAGAAACACAAACAAACTAAACAAGGAGCTGGAGGTGGAGGTGGAAGTGATCCTGCAGAGGGCTGGAATGGTGGTGTAAAAGCCCGAACTTAATTTGAGGGGGGGGTGTTGTGCAGAAATAAGACCCATCTTGGGGCTGGGGGATGGCTCGGTTGGTAAAGTGTTTACCACACAAGCATAAGGGCCTGAGTTTGGACCCCCGGCACTTGTGGGAAAACAGGGCCTGGCAGTTCAACTAAAGGACCCCTGGGGCTTGCTGGCCAGCCAGTCTAGCTGAACTGGCCAGTTCCAAGTTCAGACAGACAGACTGACAGACCCTGTCTCAAAGAATAAGGTCGAAAGTAGTAAAAGGAGATACCCAATGTGGTGGTTAGTTGTTGTTTTTTTGTTTGTTTTTCCTAGACAGGCTGTCCTGGAACTCACTCTATAGCCCAGGTTGGCCTCGAACTTACCGAGATCCACCTGCTTCTGCCTCCTGAGTGCTGGGATTAAAAGTGTGCACTGTCACCACCACCACTTGGCTTGGTGGTTAGTTTTAATTGTCAACTTGACACGCTCTAGAATTTCATGGCAAGAGAGCGTCTCATGGGGGATTGTCTACATTGAATTGGCCTATGAACTTGTCTGTTGGGGTTATTTTGATTGTTCTTGGACCTGGGAAAACTCAGCCTGAAAGTGGGCAGCACTGGTCTCTGGTTGGGGGCCCTGGACTGTATGAGAGTAGAGGAAGCCAGCTGAGCATTAAGTATGCAGGCATTCCTTTCTCTCGCCTCTTGATTATGGATGTGTTGTGACCAGCTGTTCAAGTTCCCGCCTTGACTTCGCTGCTGTGATTGACCATGACCTGGAACTTCGGAACTAAAACTTCCTCCCTAAGTTGCTTTTGGTCAGGGTATTTTATCACAGAAATAGTAACTACGACACTCAGTACTGACCTCCAGCCTCCTCTGCATGCAGACACCATGTCCGTGCACGTACAACATGAATATGTACATACACAAAGACACATCTGTGAAAAGGATTGGAAGCTGAGGTTGGGGAGGTATCAGAGATGAAGGCCAGGGATTCAGATGTCTTTCCAGCATGGGAAGAGCTATGTAGGGTGTGGCCTAGGGGACCCCCGAGTATATTAGCTTCGCCGTGAGCATAGACTGCTGACAGGAAAACCAAGCCAGAGAGCAAATGTACAGTCATCCAGGCGAAGGATGCATGCTCTCTGCCTGTCATGGGGAGGCCACAGGGCCACTGTCCTGATTCAGTACTCAAGGGTCATTTCCTGGGCGGAGCTTGAGGGTGCTGAGTAATGGTAGCGTTGAAAAACTGCTTTGTTGGGCTAATGAGCTCAATTCCTGGACCCACATGATGTAGAGAGAGAAATGACCACGCAAGATGTCTTCCAAGAACTATAGCACACACCCCAAACCCCAACTCCCAACCTCAACCCCGGTGTGCGCACACAACCAACAGCATATATACATACACGTAGCAACAGACACGGAATTCCAGGAGCTGAGTGAAGGATGGCTCAGTGGTTAAGAACACTTGTTCTTACTGCTCCTGCAGAGGACCCGGGCTCAGCTCCCAGCATTTACACGGTGGCTCACAACCGTCTGGAACTCCAGTTCCAGAGGATCCAGTGCCTTCTTCTTCTGGTCAGACACTTGGACATACATGGTGCACATACTTATGTGCAATGAAACACCCATAGGCATAAGATAAATATTAAGGGCCTGGAGAGATGGTTAAGAGCACTGGCTGCTCTTCCAGAGGTCCTGAGTTCAATTCCCAGCAACCACATGGTGGCTCACAACCATCTGTAATGAGATCTGGTGCCCTCTTCTGACCTGCAGGCATACAAGCAAACAGAATACTGTATACATAATAAATAAATAAATATATACATACATAAATAAATAAATAAATAATAAATCTTTTTTAAAAAACATTTAAACACAAAGAGACCAGATTAGCCACAAGCTCCCCGTAGGCTTACTCCAGCAGAGGTGGCTCTGTGGAACCCGGGGGTTGGGGAAGTGTACCAGCCAGCCTGGCCCTAGGCCAGGACGTGACCTTCAGGGAGAAAGGCCCATTGTCTTCTTCTGGGTTCTTTCTTCATTGGCTTTCCCCATCCAGTGAGGCCCCATTTTCTTTTCTTTTTTTTTTTTTTTTTCCCTAGTGTCTGGGATTTAATCCAGAGCCTCACACATGCCAAGCCGGTGTTCCACCACTGAGCCACCTCTCCAGCGCCTCACAGGGGTGGGGAGACTTCTAGGCAGGTGCTCTACTACTGAGCCACACCCCAAGTCTCCCACTGGGTCATCTGAGGCAAAGGCTCTACCGTAATTTAGGGTGTCAGTGCCAGGAGCCATGGTAACTAACAAGTGCTAGGGATAGGAATAGGAGAGCCCAGGAAAACAGTTCCTGTTCCTGCTGGCCCTTTAGGTTCCCGGCCACCCATGGGACTGGCCTTCTGCTCTCTAAAGTGATGGAGGAGGTCCCAGGCATGGTGGTACATTTCTGTAATCCCCAACACTCAGGCTGAAGCAGGAGGATTGTGTGATGAGGGCTAGCCTGGGCTAAATATTTGATATTTAGCCTGGGCTAAATAATTGGTCTCAAAAAATAAACCAACAGTGTCTGGAAATGTAGCTGAGTTGGTAGGGTATTACCCAGCATGCACGAGGCTTCTGGAGTCCGTCCTCGGCACTGTGTAAACCAGATGTAATGCACATCTGTCATCCCAGCCTGTGGGAAATAGGGGAAGGGTTAAGAGTTCAAGGTTATCCTTGAGGCTAGCTCGGGATATATGAGACCCTGTCTCAGAACAGATACATCAGTCAATAACACAAAGCGTTGAGGAGACTGGGACTCTGCGGGGGACTCCCAGGACGATTTGAGAGAGCCATGTGTGAGTTGGCGCCTGCCTTGGGAAGCAAGGCTGTGGCTCCCTCCCAAGGCATGATGTCAGCTTTGGGCAGAGAGGGTCTGGCACGGGAAACAGCCTGGATGGATGCCACGTGTAGCAGAGAAGGTCTGTATTGGTACCCAGAAGCATGACACAGGATGCAGCAGGGTCCCAGGGAAGAGACTTCAAGGGCAGATATCTCCCTGGAATACAAGTCGAGGAGGTTTCATAGGTGGGCGGGTGTGGAGCTAGGTGGAGGAGCGTGGGTAGGATGGAGCACCCCTGGAGGATGCTCTGGGGAGGCCCTGTCAGCGGGACCCAGGATGATGTTAGCATCTGTCCTGGGCTGTGAACAGGAGAAAGGGGTTCATGACTCCAGGCGCCTGCTGGGTGTGGCCTCCACTCTGTTCTGCGCTGGGTAGGAAGGTTCTGTTGGGATGTATACGGCGGCCTTTCTCCAGAGTCTCCTTTTAGTCTTGTGTATGTGTGTGTTCATGTGCCGGTGTACATGGGAATCCAGATGTGCATAGCGCAATGCAGAGGTCAGAGGACTGCGTAGGTGTTTGTGTAGCTTCATGGTGAGGGTTTCTCTCTTTCTTTTGGAGATAGGCTCTTACTGTGTCATCTTAACTGGCCTAGGATTCACAGGAAACAGGATCTCCTATCATCTCCCTGTTTACACCAGGTTAGCTGGCCCATGAGCTTCCAAGGATTTTCCTGTCTCCATCACCCTTGGTGCTGTCCAAGCTCTGAGGTGCATGACCATGCCCAGCTTTACCTGGGTCCTGGGGATTTGAACTCAGGTCCTCGTGCGTGCATAGCAAATGCTTTACCACTGAACCACAGCCCTAGCCTCTGGAGTCTCCTCCCAATGCACTGCCTAAGAAGTCCCTTCTGGCCCGTGGGAGATGTGCTGGGAAGCTGGGAACCTGGGATTGCCAAGCAAAGAGTATGGCCACAGACAGCCCTTGTGCTCTGTCATTCAGGCAGGCCTGGAGTGACTTTCCCGGTTGTGTTTGTCACCTACCTGTCATAGCATTCATCTTGTCGAATTTGAATAACCCAAAGAGATAGTTCATCCTACACCACTGAGCCACACCCCAGCCCCTCGCTGGGGGATTCTAGGCAGGTGCTCTACCACTGAGCCACACCCCAGCCCCTCACTGGGGGATTCTAGGCAGGTGCTCTACCACTGAGCCACACCCCACCCCCTCGCTGGGGGATTCTAGGCAGGTGCTCTACCACTGAGCCACACCCCAGCCCCTCACTAGGGGATTCTAGGCAGGTGCTCTACCACTGAGCCACACCCCACCCCCTCGCTGGGGGATTCTAGGCAGGTGCTCTACCACTGAGCCACACCCCAGCCCCTCACTGGGGGATTCTAGGCAGGTGCTCTACCACTGAGCCACACCCCCAGTCCCTCACTGGGGGATTCTAGGCAGGTGCTCTATCAATGAGCTACGTCTGAGCCCCTCAGATGTATGTTTACTTATTTTAGATATATTTGTCTATTACTTATTTTACATGCGTAGGTGTGTAGTATGCATGTGGTCGGGCACACATGCCACAGCAGGTGTGTGGAGGTCAGATGACAGTTTGTGGGAGCTGGTTCTCTCCTTCCACCGTGTGGGTCCCAGGGATTGAACTCAGGTTGTCAGACTTGGCGGCAAGTGCCTCTAAGCCCTGACTGTCCTCTTGTTTTGAGATAGTTTTCCTGTGTAATCCAAGTTGGCTTAGATCTGTGGCAATCCTCCTGCCTCACCCTCCTGGGGACTGAGGTATGCTTGCTCCTCCACTCCCTGCTCATCACTTGAGTGCCTAGTCTGAGATGTTGTTTGAATCACTGGAGGACCAGGCCTGTTGCCCTTAACTACTTTCAATCAGCCAAGGTCAAGAACGTTCCTTCAAGGCCGGCTCCTCCACTCCCTCCCCTGACCACATCCTAAACTTTTTAATGGTGTCAGGATGGGGAAGCCAAGATGAGCTTTTCCTGGGCTGTGTGGCAGGGGGCAGGGCTACCTCCTAATACTCCTGACGTTCTGTTCACTATCGATCCGGGAGGCGGGGACCAAGGCCAGCGCCTGCCTGCCTGCCTGCCTGCCGGACCCTATGGCCAGTGCCTGAAGCTTCTCCATGGGGAGCTGGCTTTGCTCATTTCAGGGTAAGAAGCCTGTCACATCCCCTCCCCACCCCCACCGGGGTACCCCAGCGGTCTGCGGCCCCGAGTAGTGGGGGTGGGGAGACAGCGGGAGCTCGTGAGTGGCATTTGACTGTTGGAAGGATGCTGAGCACTCCTGGACCCAGAGTAAGCGGATGGAGAATGCCTTCAGGGAAGCAGGGTACAGAGGCAGCGTCGCTGGCTAGGTGCCACAGGGTGGGGGTGTGCAGTCTGCAGAGGGCTCTCTTCTGATATCGGAGGGGCAGACTCAGCCTTCCTTGATCACCATATGGGTGGGAACGGTCCAAAGGCTGATTGAAGGAGGATGTCATTCCGGGGAGGTTCTGTCATTCCTTCCTTCGTGACCCGTGTCTTTGAGAGCCCCTGGGGAGAGGGAGAGGCTTGGAACAGAAAACCACTGGGGGCTTTAGGCCATGTATGTATGTTTTTGAGGTGTGTGTGGGGGGAGCGGGGGGGGGGGAGCCACTAAGGATGGACGGTCTGTCTGGAGGGGGGCTGGTGTATATCCAGCTCCCGGAGCTGAAGTCCAGTAGCTCAGCAGGTAGACTGTGCAAACTGAGAAAACAGCACCACGGAGTCGGGGGAGGGGGAGAGAGGTTAAGAGAGGGGCCGTCCGAGGCTGCTGTTGTGTGACGGGTTGTTGGGAGTTGGCACGGGTAGACAGACACACCTCCTCAGGTGGTACCAAGAAGAAACTGCTGTATCCGGGGCCGGGTGACACACCTTCCCTGCTTTGGTATTGCAGATTCAGTAACCCATCAGAGACTCATATTCATAACCCTTCTTGTGTGGTTAGGGTGCTCATTAACATGTTAAAAGGCTCCGAGAAGTCCCGCAGGGAAAGTACCCTTCACTTGGTGTGAGACGCTTTTTTTTTGGGGGGGGGGGGTTGTTTTTTCGAGACAGGGTTTCTCTGTGTAGCTTTGGCACCTTTCCTGAAACTCACTCTGTAGCCCAGGTTGGCCTCTCAGAGATCTGCCTGCCTCTGCCTCCCGAGTGCTGGGATTAAAGGTGTGTGCCACAACTGCCCAGCTCAAGGTGTTTCTTTCTTTCTTTTTTTCTTTTCTTTCTTTTTTTTTTTTTTTTTCTGGAGCTGAGGACTGAACCCAGGGCCGTGCACTTGCTAGACAAGCGCTCTACCACTGGGCTAAATCCCTAACCCCTCAAGGTGTTTCTTATTTGAGCTTAGCATCCTGTGTTACTAGAACTGTGTCCCACGGAGCATTCAGAGAGGTGACCGCCTCCTGGAAGGCCCAGGACTTAGCATGGGATACTTTTCTTCCATCCAAGGCCATCAGGGCAAAAACCACATTCATCCCAGGGTCTATAGGTACTGGTAAGGCCCGTGTGCACATATATATATATATATATATGCATGTTGGTGTGCACCTGCATGTATGGGCATGCCTGTGCGGACCTGGGGCTACTGTGGGATTCTTCTTCATCTCTCTTCCACCTTATTCACTGAGGCAGGGTCTCTCAGTCAAACTCCAAGCTCATCGATATGGCCATTCTCATACCCATCCTCCACCAGGGTTTCTGTCTCCACCTTCTGAGGCTGGAGTGACATGTGGCCACCTGGCATTACAGTGGTTCTTAGATCCAGCTTCAGGTCTTCAGACTTACAGAGCGAGCACAGAACCACTGAGCCATCTCCTCAGCTTTTTTTTTTTTTTTTAACCTTTGTGTGTGTGTGTGTATGTGTTTTGGGGTTTTTTGTTTGTTTGTTTGTTTTTTGTTTTTTGGGGTTTTTTTTTTTTTGAGACAGGGTCTCTTGTAGCTTAGGCTGGTCTTGAACTCACTGTATATAATCAGAGATGACCTTGATGAACTCCTGACCCTCCGGTTTCTACTTCCAAAGTGCCGTGGTAACAGGCATGGGTCATCACACCAAGCTCCTGTGCCGTTGGAAGTAGGCTTCATGTATGCACTCTACCAGTGGGGTCACGTTCACAGCCCCACAAAGCCCTTCCAGAAGAGCGGGATCGCTCCATGAATAAAGCAAAGTTAGAATGTGGGAAGTGAAGACTGGGCTGGCTTTTTTAAAAATAATTAACATTACATGTTTTAAAATATTTTTATTCAGTTATGTGTCTGTTCTCTGTGTGTGTGTGTGTGTGTCTGTCTGTCTGTCTGTTCTGTGCGTATGTATTGTGTGTGGGTATGTATATGTGAGTGCAGGTGCCCATAGACTCCAGCAGAGGGCATTGGATCCCCCGGAGCTGGAGTTACTGGCAGTTGTGAGCCACACGGTGTGGGGCCTGGGAACCCAGTTTGGCTCCTCTGCAAAGAGCGGTAGGTGCTCTTAACCATTGAGCCATCTCTCCAGCACCTTAGATCAGATATTTATTTATCTATACGTTTATTTGTGTGTGTGTGTACACCACACACATGCACCATGGTGTGCTTATGGAGGGAGGTCAAAGGACAACTTGGATGGGTCAGTTCTCCCACCCTCCACCATCTTGGTCCTGAGATCAAACTTCAGTCAGTCTTGGCAGCAAGCACCTTTACCCACTGAACCACCTCACTGGCCCTGCCCTGGCCTTTTGACAGAGTAGATGGGGAAGATTTCTTCTCCAAGGCTCTGAGGAGCCCAGTAACTTCCTGAGGCAAGAGATTATAGGAACCTCATTCAGAGTTGAGCATCCCTTCCCTCCAACACCCCAGGGCTCTGGCTCCCTTCCTTCATTATCCTCAGCTGGCTGAATTACAACTTCTCTTCTTGTATGTCCCCACCCCTTCCCCATCCCTTGCTGGCCCTCATTTGTCCTCCCCTGTGACCTCCTTGTGACCACAGGGTTGGCCAGTAGTAGTTGCTCATTGATGGGGTCCCTCCTGGCTGAGTCTTGGCAGGTAAGGAATAGCCCTGCCGGGGTTGGACAAATAGTTCAGACCAAGAATGAGGACCTGAGTTCAAGCCCCAAAACCTATGTTTAAAAAAAAAAAAAAAAAAACATATTGGGGGGGTGGGGCTGGAACGGGACTCTGTTGACCAAGCTTATAGAAAGCTGTGGATTTCATCCCTGACATCACATAAACAAGGCACGGTGATGCCTGTAATCACAGGACTTCAGAGGCAGAGACGGAAAAAGATCCGAAGCTCAAGGTCATATTTAGCTCCATAGCAAATTCCAGGCTAGCCTAGGTTAGGAGACACTTAAAAAAAACAATCAGGTGAGGTGGTGTACATGCGCTGTAATCCCAGCGCTGTGGAGACAGATAACTTGGCAAGCCCAGTGAGAGATCCTGCCTCAGAAAACAAGGTGAGGGGCTGGAGATGGCTCCGTGCTACAGAGCGCTTGCTGCTTTTCCAGAGCTCGGTTCCCAGCACCCACAGCTGGCAGCTCGCAACCGCCTGTAAGCTTAGCCCCAGCCATTCCCTGCCCTCTTCTGGCCTCTGTTAGAGAGAGAGAGAGAGAGAGAAAGAGAGAGAGAGAGAGAGAGAGAGAGAGAGAGAGAGAGAGAGAGAGAGAGAGAGAGAGAGAGGAAGAAAAGGCTTGCCCCCTGCACAAGACAAGGCAAATCTTCATGCAGAAGACAGTGCCATCTGGGTCCCCACACTGAGCTCTACACCTGCTGTTGAACCAGCCAGCTCTTTCCCTCCCTCACTTTGGCCTTAGTCCTTTGCATTAAAGCTCCACTTAGAACTTTATTTTTTTTGATACAGGGTCTCACTATGTAGTCCTGATGAGCCTGGAACTCAATATGTAGACCTGGCTGGCCTTAGACTGTTAGAAATCCACCAGCCTCCTGTGTGCTGGGATTAAAGACTAAAGGCATGCGCTACCAGACTGGGTTTAGTTTGAACTTAAAACCTGCCTTAACAACAACAAAGTCTGAAACAACTTCTCATGTAACCTGGGCAGGCTGGCTTCAGACTTATGTATAGGTGGGGGATGACCCTTAACTTTTGATCCTTCATCCTGCCCCTCTGAAGTGTCGGGCCACCACACCCAGCCACTCAAGATAAATTCTGCTGTGCCTTTCTCACGAAGGGAATCTCTGTCCAGGAAGACAGTAGATTGCTTGCATGTCACGGAAGCCTAGCTGAGGCTCTCACGGAATTGCCTGGTCTAACCTCGGACTCTGTCAGTAGCTCAGGCTGGCTTCAGAAGTCCTCCCGCTTAAAGCCAACCCCAGTTCTGGAATGACAGGTGTGCACAACCCGATGTGGCTGGCCCTTGGCCTTCCTGGGGTTACTGGGACACTGTGTGCAATGATGGGCGCCTCAGAGACAGTATTAGGTCCAGGATCCACCCTCAGGTGATTCTGTGAGGATGTGGGCCAAGGGAATCATCCATGTGCCAGATGTTTTGTTTGGGTTTTTATTTCCCCCTCCTCACTGAGACAGGGTTTATCTGTGTATCCCAGGCTGTTCTGGAACTCGATTTGTAGACCAGGCTGGCCTTAAACTCAGAGATCCTCCTGACTCCGCCTCCTGAGTGCTGGGATCAAAGGCATGCGCCACCACCGCCCAGTCCATTTGACAGATCTTAAGAGCTCTAACTACACACACTACCTGCCCCTGGCATAGATTGTCAGTACCAATAGACTTGGTGACCTCACGCCTAAAATCTTGGGGAAGATAAGGCAGGTGGGTTGCTGTAAATTGAAGGCTAGATTTTCCTGCATGGTGAACCCAAGGCCAGCTAAGGCTATGTAGTTTGATTCTAAAAACAAACAACAGAAAGGCCCTGGGAATGTGGTCCAGTTGGTATTGTGTTTGCCTAGCAAGCTGGAAGCCCTGGGCTCCATCCCCAGCATCCCGTAAATCAGGCATGGTGGTGCACATCTGTAATCCCAGCACTCATGAGGCGGAGGCAGAAAGATCAAAGCTATCATGTGCTATATAGGGAGTTTGAGGCCAGCCTGGGTTACGTGAGAGCATCTCAAAAAATTAAAAAAAAAAAAATCAGAGCCCAACAGTACTCTGGAGATAGGTAGGTAGGTAGGTAAGTAGGTAGATAGGTAGGTAGGTAGATAGATAGATAGATAGATAGATAGATAGATAGATAGATAGATAGATAGAGATAGAGATATAGATAGATAGGTAGGTAGGTAGGTAGATAGATAGATAGATAGATAGATATAGACACACACACACACACACACACACACACACACACACACACATATCTTACCTAGTTGTCTCTTGGGGAAAGAGGCACCAATTTAGGGAGGGGGTTTAACCAAGCCTGGCTAATATGTTACAAATCTGGGGATAGGGTGCTGTGTTGGGGCATCCCTTGTTCTCCCATCCCCAGGCAGCCAATATCTCCCTGCCTGTCTCTGTGGGGAACTTGAAAGGGGTTTGGTCCCTGTGAGGCAGGGGCAGCTGGAGGGGCCAAACAGGGGAGGCTAAAAGGGGAAAAAAATAAATCAAAGAAACTCTCTGATGGCATCACAGACTTGTGACCTGAGTTGTAACAGCTGTTGAAGCAATTGGTTGGAGAACCTGTGACCCCTGGGAGAGGCAGGGGTCAGAAGAGATTATCTGAGGGTCCTGTGGGCTGGGACAGCTGAGGGTAGGGACAGCTGAGCGGGTAGCTTTTTTCTAAGAATAGCCACACTGGGTCCCCGAAACTCCGGAGCCCCTTCTTGTGTTTTAAACAAAGAGGACAGGTAAAGTGGAGTCCTCAGTGGGACTAAGGTGGGTTGGTCACCACCAAGGGCTTTACAGGTTTATCACCCATAGTTGCTTAGGCCTGCCAAGCACACTTTACAGGATTTTATTATTTGTTTGTTTGTTTGTTTTTTGTTTTTTGAGACAGGGTTTCTCTGTGTAGCCCTGGCTGTCCTGGAACTCACTCTGTAGACCAGGCTGGCCTTGAACTCAGAAATCCACCTGCTTCTGCCTCCTGAGTACTGGGACTAAAGGCATATGCCACCACTGCTGGCTCAGTTTTTTTTTAAAGATTTAGTTTGATTTTATTTTGTGTGCATTGGTGTTTTGTCCAAATTCATGTCTGTGTGAGGGTGTTGAATCCCTAGGAACTGGAGTTACAAACAGTTGTGAGCTGCCATGTGGTTGCTGGGAATTGAACTTGGTCCCTCTGGAAGAGCAGCCAGTGCTCTTAACCGATGAGCCCTCTCTCCAGCCCTCCAGAATTGTTTTGCATTCATTTATTTATTATGGAAGGGAGGGTCGGCCTGAATTCCATGGCACACATCTGGAGGTCAAAGGACAACTTGTAGAAGTTGATTTTTTCCAACATGTGGATCCCGGGGATTGAACTCAAGTCATTAGCCTTGGTGGCAAGCCCCTTTACCCACTGAGCCATCCCACCAGTCCAACTTTTGTTTTGTTTTGTTTTGTTTTTGAGGCCCTGAGGATGGAACCCAGGCCTCACATGCAAGTGCTTTACCCTGTCAGCCACACTCCCTCCAGTGTGGACCTTGTAGGTGGCAGTGTGTCCCTGAAAAAACTCAGACACTGGACACCCTTGGGTGGGAGCCAGAAGAAAAAAGGAAAAAACTGAGTTACCCACTGTCCAGAAGGAAGAATAAGCCTTACACAGGTCATACTGCTGACCATGCCTGCCTCAGTTTCCCCGTCAGACAACTATCACAGGACATCCTCCAGCTCCCAGGCTAGCCCTAACTACTGCCTCTTAACTTATCCACAGGGTCTCCCCTGCACAAGCAGGCCTCGGGCCCCTCCTCGGCTGGAGCCACCAGCGCGGTCTCTGAGAAGCCGAAGGCAGCTGAAGTGGGTGATGACTTCCTGGGGGACTTTGTGGTGGGCGAAAGGGTGTGGGTGAACGGTGTGAAGCCGGGCGTGGTGCAGTACCTGGGGGAGACCCAGTTTGCGCCAGGCCAGTGGGCCGGCGTGGTCTTGGACGACCCGGTGGGCAAGAACGATGGAGCCGTGGGGGGCGTGCGCTACTTCGAGTGCCCGGCTCTGCAGGGCATCTTCACGCGGCCCTCCAAGCTGACCCGCCAGCCCACAGCTGAGGGCTCGGGCAGCGACGCCCACTCCGTGGAATCCCTCACTGCCCAGAACCTGTCCTTGCATTCGGGCACCGCCACGCCCCCGCTCACCAGCCGCGTCATCCCCCTGCGGGAGAGTGTTCTTAACAGCTCCGTGAAGACAGGCAATGAGTCTGGCTCCAACCTGTCGGACAGCGGTTCTGTGAAGCGTGGTGACAAGGACCTCCACCTGGGAGACCGTGTGCTGGTAAGTGTGGGTGGTACCCGGCTGGGTACACCCCTTCTCTGTCTTCTACCCCTCACCCCCTCATGGATAAGCTGGACCCCCAGGGCCTGAGCGGACAAGGGACTCAAAGGGAACGTGAACAAGGGCCAGGCTGAGACCACATTCCTCGTTGGTACCACATAGAAGTAGAGAAGATGTGGGCTCTGAAGCCTGCTGCTGGGTGACCCTGGGCATGTGTATTAACCTTTCTGGGTCGCAGTTCCCATGTGTGTCTGTCAGGTTTTTGTGGCTGTGATGAAATACCCGAGATGAAAACAACTTTAAGAGAGGAAAGATGGGTTTAAGCACGTGACTTGGGCGGGGGTTCCATTCAGAGTAGGCCAGCTCCATAGCTTTGGGTCAGGAGGGAAACATCATGGCCGAAGGGCATGGTGGGAGAGAGCTGGTAACCTGGGGTAGCTAGAAAGAGGGAGGGTGAGATGGGGGAGTGAAAACCGAGTGCACAGCTTAAGGACAAGATGTCAAAATACCCACAGTGACTACTTCCTCTGAACAGGCCCCACCTCCTCACAGCCCATCTAGCCATGATCTCATCGTGGGTTAACATGGATGAGTCAGTGCCCTCATGATCAGTCACTTCTCAGTAGTGCCCCCAGCTGGAGACCAAGCCTTCGACACGTGTGTGTGTGTGCGTGTGTGTGTGTGTGTGTGTGTGTGTGTGTGTGTGTGTGTGTGGTGGGGCATTTAAATCCAGACCGGTTCTTTCTTTTTTTCTTTTTAGACAGGATCCCACCATGTAGCCCTGGCTGGCCTAGAATTTTCTGTGCACACCAGGCTGGTCTTGCTGAGACACCATGCCCAGCCATAATACTTTCTGACTGGGGCTGTAGCTCAGGTGGTCGTGGCAAGCACAGATCCCAGGGTTTGATCCCCGGCGCCCCATAAAACAACATGCCGGTGTCTACCTGTCTTCTTAGCACTTGGGAGGTGGAGGCAGGAGGATCTAGGTGAACCTTAGGCTGAGACTGGAGGACAAGATGAGTTCTTCTATCCTGTGGGCCAAGCCGTCCCCCACCCCCAGCTTCTCTCCAGCCTCCCACTTCACCCTCCTGAGGCTGGCAGCCAATATGGCAGTCTCTGTGGTAGAGGCATCCAGAACTTTCCGTAGGGAAGATGGTCAGTCATCTGAGAAATTGGAGAAGGCACGTCAGACTACCACTGAATAATATAGGGCCATGAATATTCATATCACTGCAGATATTCATGTGGTGACAAATATGTGCACATGAATATTCATGTGTTCATGAATATTCATTGGGGCAAAAAAAGGGCTCCGGGGAGAGTGAAAAACATGGTTACTGAAATAAGAAAGTGTCCAGACGGGTTAGGAGATTGAGAGAAGTCAGAAGTGATGAGGCATGTCTGTGATCCCAGCATTCTAGGGGGAGAGGCGGGGGCATGGATGGTGAGTCTGAGGCCGGCCTAGGCTATGAAGTGATTATCCGTCCAAACTGGGCCGCAGAACAAGACCCTGTCTGAACAACAAGCCAAGGGCTGGGGCAGTAACTCAGTTGGTAAGTGTCGTACAACGACCTGAATTTAACCCCCAGAACCAAGGTGAAAAATTCGGACTGTGGGGGTGCGTGCTTGTAATCCCACAGCTGGCGAGGTGGAGACAGGAGGATCCCTGGGGCTTGCTGACCAGCAGCCTAGCTAAATCCCTCGGCTCCAGGTTCAGTGAGAGACCCTGTCTGAGGTGGAGAGATGAGGAAGCACCTGACCTTGACCTCTGGCCCGGATGTACATGTACATAGTCACATGAACACATACACACAAAGAGATTTTATACACACACACACACACACACACACACACGCACGCACGCACACAACGGAATCCTGCCATTTTCAGTAAAATAAATTGAACTGGAGGTCATGTGAAATAAATAATAAAATAAATGGAACTGAGGTCAAGTGAAAATAACAAATACAAGGAAAAGTTCTGGTTTTCCAAGCAGCATCGGTGATGGTAACTCACGATAGCATATATTTACATACACAGACACACACACACACACACACACACACACACACACACACACACGTGAAATGATACCATTAGCCTGCTGTGTATCTAAGGCTGGCCTTGGACTCCTGATCCTCCTGCCTCTATCTCCTGAGTGCTGGGATTACAAATGTGCACACAGGGTTGGGTTCCAGGGCCTCCTGCATGCTAGCTGAGCACTCTACCAGCTGAGCTGCATCCCCAGCCCCCTGTTAACGTATTTTATCATGAACATTGGAGGGGTCTTCAGAGGCTCCCTTATTTAAAAAAAAAAATGGATGAATACATCAGGGAATAGAACAATGTTCCCTGATTTGAACGGTGCACACTGTAGACATGTGGACACTGTACACACAATCACATTTGTACCCATTTGTAAGAACAGCTATTGTCAGTTAAAAAAAAAAATGAGGACCAGTGAAGTACGAGCTATTCTTATGTGTCAGTTAAAAATACATTAAAAGTTTAAAACAGAAGTTGCACAGAAGCCTGCTATTTAAAGAGATGGGCACGATTACAGAATCATCCCACCCAAAAGAGGAAATGATATTTATTTGGGGGGGGGAGAAGCTTCTGGACTTTGGAAAGTGGATTGCAGCAGTTCTCAACCTGTGGGTCGTGTAAGACAGAAAACACAGATCTTTACATTATGATTCATGACAGTAACATAATTACAGTTAGGAAGTAGCAAGGAAAATAATGTTATGGTCGGGGGTCACCACAGCATGAGGAACTGTATTAAAGGGTCACAGCGTTAGGTAGGCTGAGAAACTCCTGGTGGACTGGTCATTGTTTTGTTTCTGGTTTTGTACTGGTTAGTTTTTAATTGTCATCACCTAGAATCAACGGGAAAAGGAGTCTCATGAGGAATTATCCAGGTCACATTGGCGTATGGACATGTCTGGGAAGGAGGTGGTCTTGATTAGTGATGTAGGAAGGCCCAGCCCACAGTGGGTGGCACCATTCCCTAGGCAGGAGATCCTGAACAGTAGAAGAACAGAGAAAACTGAGTGTAAGAAGCAAGCCAGGGGGGGGAATGTGTGCATTTGCTCTTGTAGATGTGATGTTTCAATGTCCTGCCTCGACTTCCCTACAGTATTAGACTATGACCTGGAATTGTGAGCTAAATAAACTCTCTCCTCCCCTCAGTTGCTTCTTGTCGGGGTGTTTTATCACAGCAACAAAAGGAAATTAGACCAGACCTGGTTAGTACTTGGGCCTCTAATTTATATGTCTGTATAGCTTGCAGTTTTGTTTAATTAACTTTTTAAAACAGTGCTATATACTTTTGTGTTTTGATTTTTTTAAATTTTAAAGTGTGTGTGTGTGTGTGTGTGTGTGTGTGTGTGTGCACATGTGTACATGAATGCAGGTGCCCAGGGAGGCCAGAGAAGGGTGTCGGGACTTTGGGAGCTAGAGTTACAGGTGACTGTTTCACTGTGTGGATACTGGGAACTGAATTCCAATCTCCCAGGCCAACTCTCCAGTCTCTAAGCATACATTTGCTTGGTGAGCGTGGAGGTGCACACACCTCAGGAGGCAGAGGGTACTCCTCCTACATAGTAAGTTCCAGGCCAGCCAGGCTACATAGTGAGACCCTGTCTTTAAAAAAAAAAAGAAAAGAAAAGAAAATACTCTTTAATTATTCTTTGGCAATGTCATACATGTATACAATGTATCTTGATCATATCTACCCCAGCACCCCCACACTTCTCCAGACCCTCCCCAACAGGTCCCTCCCCCATCTTCATGTCTATTTATTTATTTATTTATTTTGGTTTTTCTGAGACAGGGTTTCTCTGTGTAGTTTTGGAGCCTGTCCTGGATCTGGCTCTGTAGACCAAGCTGGCCTCAAACTCACAGAGATCCGCCTGCCTCTGTGTCCTGAGTGCTGGGATTAAAGGTGTGGGCCACCACTGCCCTATTTATGATCTGCTGAATCCAACTAGTCATAGAAGTGGAGCCATGGGCCACCTACCAGCAGCCACATTCTGGAAGGAAACTGAGTCTTCCTTCCCCAGCAGCCACCAGTAGCTCCTCAGCTAGGAGAGGGGGGGCTCAGGAGCTCCTCCTCTATTTTATTTATTAGTGTGTGTGTGTGTGTGTGTGTGTGTGTGTAGATGTGTGTAGGTGTGCGCACGAGCATGTCATAGCATGGATCTGGAAGTCAGAGCACTGCTACTGCTTTGGAAATCAATTTTCTCTGTCTACTGAGGGTTCCAGGGATTGAACTCAGGTTGTCAGGGTTGCAACTGACAGGTTTTACCTGCTGAGCCATCTCACCAGCCCTGCTTTTAATTTTCCCGTGGTGTTGGAATGGAACCTAGGACCCCATGCGTGCTAGACAAGCTCTTTACCACTAGGCCACACCTCCAGCCCCTCACTGGGGGATTCTAGGCAGGTGGTCTGCCACTGAGCCACACCCCAGCCCCTCACTGGGGGATTCTAGGCAGGTGGTCTACCACTGAGCCACACCTCCAGCCCCTCACTGGGGGATTCTAGGCAGGGGCTCTACCACTGAGCCACACCCCAGCCCCTCACTGGGGGATTCTAGGCAGGTGCTCTACCCCTGAGCCACACCCCAGCCCCTCACTGGGGGATTCTAGGCAGGTGCTCTGCCACTGAGCCACACCCCCAGCCCTGAAAAGTGCTTTTGTATTTTTACTGAGAGCATTTACCAAGGCTCTAGCATCACGCAGAATGCTACGTACATGCAGTATTTAATTATCACAAAAATTCTTTTGGTAGATGAAGATGCTGAGATTCGGAGAGGTTCTGTAGCTTGCCCAAACTCTTGCAACTTAACAGCAGAGTTTGAGTTCAGATCTGTGTGTCTCTCTCCAAGCCTGTGCCCTTCCACATAGCAGTCATGTGACCCACTGGAACTCGGGTCCCTCCCAGCCGTCTGTGGGTATCTCCTCTCTCTCATCTGCCCTCTGCCAGGCTCAGCCCGTGTCCCCTGCATCCTCTGGACCTGCCTCTCTCCATGTGCCAACAGGTTGGTGGGACGAAGACCGGCGTGGTACGATACGTCGGGGAGACGGACTTTGCCAAAGGCGAGTGGTGTGGCGTGGAGCTGGATGAGCCCCTTGGCAAGAACGATGGGGCTGTGGCCGGCACCAGGTACAGTGGGCTCTCCTGAGGATTGTCAGAAGGGATGAGGATCAGGGGGCAGAGCAATCGTGGCCATGTGTGTACCAGACACTGATGCACGTGTTTCCTCCCAGCAGCGTGTCAGGCTAGGCAGGGAGCATGATCATCCCATTTGATTGACACGAGAACTAAGGCCAGAGGTCATTGTTACAGGCAAGCACTAAGAGAGTCCCTCTGTTCTGTGTTCCCTTGGCCACAACACAGGGCCGAGTTAGGCGGGAATACTAGGAAGGCAGAAACACGAGTCTCTGTTTACCTCTGTGTTTCCTGAGTGATGCAAAAGAGCTGCAGGTGTCCTGCACTCTCATATCCCTCCCTCCTTTCTGAAACGGTCCTGTGGAGCCCAGGCCAGCTTCTCATTCACTCTCTAGCAGAGGCTGGCCTTGAACTCCGTATCCTCTAGCCACGTCTACTTCAGGGTTTTTCTTCTCTATGCCAGGCACTCCCGGGGAATAGAGAGCACCAGCTCTCCATTAGGAGGCTAGGAGGCAGAGCAACTGAAGTTGCGGCTGGGGTATCCTAGTTTGTAGGCTCTGGGAACAGTGCATCCTGGGAGCTCCCATCTTAATTCTGCTGCTGCTTCTGTGTGATGGACAGTAGGCTTCTTAATATTATTTCCAGCTGTAAGTTCTTGGCAGTCCGGTCCTCCTAACCCCCTGCCTCCACCTCTGGAGCGCTGGGATTACAGGTGTGCACCGCCATGTCTGACTCCTCCATGTGGAGGACTTTCACTTTGGGATGTGACTGGCAGGGCCTAATCTGTATCTTTTGGGGCACTGAGATGGAGTAGGAAGCAGGGGAGACCCCAAGAAATGATGGCATCGCTCTGACTCTCTCATGCTCCCCAGGTATTTCCAGTGCCCACCCAAGTTCGGTCTTTTTGCACCCATCCACAAGGTCATCCGAATTGGCTTCCCGTCTACCAGTCCAGCCAAGGCCAAGAAGACCAAACGTATGGCTATGGGCGTCTCGGCCTTGACCCACAGCCCCAGCAGCTCTTCCATCAGCTCCGTCAGCTCCGTGGCCTCCTCCGTGGGCGGCCGGCCCAGCCGTAGTGGCCTGGTAAGTATAGAAGGTGGGGAGTTGGAGAACTCTGATAGTAAGGGTGGAGGTAGGGTCAAGTGTCTTTCTGTCCCCAGCTTGCTGATTCCAGGCATCCTTCGGTTGGGGTTGGGGTTGGGGTTGGGATGGGTGTGTGTGATCTTTTCATAGGAAAAACTGATCCATTTACATGTTTTGTTATTGTTACGGCTGGTTTCTTGGTCACCTTCCCTGGGTAAACAGTGTCGGGTAGTTACAGGCAGGGAATTCCAAAAGACTCTCGGGGACCCTAGGTGAGGAGAGGAGAGGAACCCACTCGGGTTTGGGCGGAAGGACTTCAGTACCGCTTGGTCTAGAGTGGATCTGGCCAAGGTGAGGCAGCCCTGTTGAAAGGGGAACCTCAGCCATCGTGTTACCTTTGAGGGTGAATCAGCAAGTGAGTTTAGGGCATCCCGGGGCACTGGCAAGAAAGCGCAAGGCTTCCCGTTCTGTGTTAGTTTACGTGAGGCCAGTGGAGAGCAAGCTGAGCTACGTACGCCACCGCCAGTATCTCGAGTCCCACCCGTGCCCACTCTCTCCAGCTCACGGAGACCTCTTCACGCTACGCCCGGAAGATCTCAGGCACCACAGCCCTGCAGGAAGCCCTGAAGGAGAAGCAGCAGCATATCGAACAGCTGCTGGCGGAGCGTGACTTGGAGAGGGCAGAAGTGGCCAAGGCCACCAGCCACATCTGCGAGGTGGAGAAGGAAATTGCCCTGCTGAAGGCACAGCATGAGCAGGTGGGTGGCTGGCGGGCTCTAGGGTGCTCGGAACACCTCTTCCCAAAAGGCTGGAGATGCTAAATATGGTCATGAAAGCTGGAAACCCAGAGCACACGGCACCACCTATAGCCAGCTCAACAGCTTGGAAAGTGTCTCTGTTAGTGAGCTCAATTGGTTTGGGCCTCTCACAGACGGCTTGTCTTGTTTGAGAGCTCTCCCCATCAGGGGAAGGGCCATAGTGAATTTTGTCAGTTTCAGGGACTTCCTGAAGCTATTGAGTTGTTTATTTCCTGAGTTTTCACCACAAGCTCCTCTACAAGATGGACTGTTTTACTTCCCTTTAGAACAGCCTGCATTTTAATAGGTTTGGCTCCAAGATAGGATTCCTTTGAGGGACCCCTCTTGGAGGGAGGCCCATAACTACTTCTGAGCCCTTTGGCCAAGACCAAGTTCAGAATCTACCTTTAAACCTGTGCGTCCTGATTTTAGTACTCTAGCACCAGTGTTTTCTAGGTCAGGGGAGACTTACTTTTCTATTTTTGTTGGTTTTTTTAGACAGAATCTCCCTTTGTAGCCCAGGATGGCTTGGAGCTCACTCTGTTGTCCAGGCTAACCTCAAACGCTTTACATTTCTATAATGCCTCCTCCTCCCTAGTGCTGGCATTGCAGGGGTGAACCGCCATACCTGGCTGAGTTTTTCTCTCTCCTTTGTTTTTCTTTTTCAAGACAGGGTTTCTCTGTGTAGCCCCGGCTGTCCTGGACCTCACTCTGTAGACCAGGCTGGCCTCGAACTCACAGAGATCCACCTGCCTCTGCCTCTCGAGTGCTGGGATTAAAGGCACGCACCACCACCAGCTGACCAGTTTTTCTCTTTTTCCTAAAAACTTTTTGGTACATTTTAATTTATTTATTTTGTGAGAGAGGATGGTGTGTGCCACAGTGGAGGTGCAAGTGGAGGTCAGAGGATAACTTGGGGTCATCTGTTCTCTCCGTCCATCATGCGGACACGTGGATTGAACTCTGGTCATCAGGCTTGGTGTCAGTACCCACTGAGCCATTTTTCTCCCCCCTACTTTGGTGATAGTTGAGGTATTGGGGTTGAGGCATATGTAGCTCAGTGGTAGATCACTTGTCTTGTGTGTATAGACCATAGGTTCAATCCTCAGCATCACACACACACACACACACACACACACACACACACACGCACACACACCGTGGGGCCTCTGCTTCCTTCCCTGCTGGGTCTCCCCTCTTCATGTCTGGTTCACTCTCTCTGCCTAGCTGGGGCCAGCAGGGAACAGGGGCCTCCCCTCCTACACCTCCCCTGCTTCTGTCCTGTCCCCAAGAGCAGGCTGGAACTGACTTGACCCTGTCCTGGCCTTGCTCTGCCTGGGTCAGTATGTTGCAGAAGCCGAGGAGAAGCTGCAGCGGGCGCGGTTGCTGGTGGAGAACGTGAGGAAGGAGAAGGTGGACCTGTCCAATCAGCTGGAGGAGGAGAGGAGGTACTTGCCAGGCGCCTGCGGGGCCAGAGTGCGGCATGTCAGAGCCCAGTGAATGAGGGGGGCGGGGGGAGCTGGGCGGGGCAGCATAGGCCTGTCTGTAATCCTAGCACTTGGGGCCTGAAATAGGTGGAATCTGTAGTTCCAGCCTAGCCTGGGCTATGTACTGAGTTCAAGGCCAGCCTGGGCAACCAAGCACAACAGCCTTCAAATAAAAACAAACAAGCAAAAAAAAAAAAATGTGGTCGGGGAGGTAGCTCAGTTGGTAGAGTGCTTGTCTAGCACACACAAAGCCCTGCGTTTGAGTCCCAGCACCACATAAACTGGAGTGGTGTTCCATGCCTGTAATCTCAACATTCAGAAGATAGAAGGAAGATCAGGAGTTCAGGGTCCTGATCAGCTTGGTAGTGAGTTTGAGACCAGCCTGGGCTACATAAGACCCTGTCTCAGAAAGAAAAAATAAAACAGCAAGGCGCCGGGCGGTGGTGGTGCACGCCTTTAATCCCAGCACTCAGGAGGCAGAGCCAGGCAGATCTCTGAGTACGAGGCCAGCCTGGACTACAGAGGGAGATCCAGGAAAGGCGCAAAGCTACACAGAGAAACCCTGTCTCGAAACAGACAAACAAACAAACAAACAAACAAAAAAAAAAAAACAGCAAGGGCTTAGACCAGGTATGATGGCTCAGGTTTATAAGCCCAGCACTAAGGAGACTGAGGCAGGAGGATTGCTGACAGTTTGAGGATAGCCTGGACTACATAGCAGGTTTCATGCCAGCTAGAGCTACATAGCAAGGGGTTATCTAAACCCCTCTGAAGAAAGAGCTGTAGCCTAGTGAGAGAATGCCTGTAGAGCCTACATACGCCTGAGTTTAATCCCTAGGCAGGAAGCGTGGCCTTGGGTTCTTTTTAAAAAATGCTTAAAGCCAGGCGGTGGTGGTGCACGCTTTTAAACTCAGCAATTGGGAGGCAGAGGCAGGTGGATCTCTGTGAGTTGGAGGCCAGCTTGATCTATATAGAGTAAGTTCCAGGACAGCCAGGGCTACACAGAGAAACCCTGTCTTAGAAAAAAAAACAAACAAACAAAAAACAACTTTGTGTGTATATGTTCGCTCATGTGTGCATGTGTTCACTGAGTGAGTTTTCTCCCCAGTCTCCATTTTTGTTTTTGTTTTTCCCATGAGGCAGGGTCATCCTGTGCGCTTTAGACTAGCCTCCGACTCATGATCCTTCTGCCTCAGCCTCCTGAATGCTGGGATAACAGGTGTGTGCCACCTCACCTGGCTTGTCTATCAATTAAAAACAATTTATTTGTGTCTAATTGGGTGGGCAGGGGGCATATGTGTGGCCATCAGAAAACAACTTATGGCCACCCGTTCCTTTCACTGTGTGAGTCCTGGGGATCAAACTCAGGTCGGCAGGCTTTGCGGCAAGCACCTTTCCTCTGAGCCATCTTGCTGGCCCATAGGTCAATTTTTTGAGACTACCCCAGGGATGGTGCAGAAGTTCCCCCAACTCCTGGTTCCCTAGAAAAGCCCTTAACAAAGGTCAGGAACAGGAGCACACTAGTGGGAAGCACCCATGGAAATATGCAGGCGTTTGTCCATCAGCCCCAACCAGAGACACAGGGCCTGTCTTGTTCCTGGGTCGCCTGCTGGAATACAGAGCAGGGTCTTGTCACCTCCTTCCCAAGAGGTGCTGGTTTCTGTGGTATGGCCCTTCCTTCCCCCATGCTGGCAGCAGCCCCTGGTCCTGACACCCCCATTTGCATCTGTTTTGGGCATTCAGCCGAGTCCTGCAGTTACTGTCTTCTCACTAGGGGAAATGAGGGTTTATTTATATCTGCATGAGATGGTAGTCCGGGCCTACACATCTGGTTCCCATGGCGATGCATCTCATGCCAGAAAACAAAAAAACAGCCTTTTAAGGCATCATGAGGTGGGGGCTGGGAGATGGCTCATTTGGTAAAGTGCGTGCTGTGAAAGGGCCTGAATCCAGATCCCTAGCTATAAGACAGGCATGGTCACACACGTCCGTAACCCATGCACCGGCTGTACAGAGCCCTGTAGACCCCCCAGAGCTCCCTGGCCAGACGGTCTATCCAGTTAGCGCCACCAGATTCAGTGAGAGACCTTGCACCTTTTCACACAACACTGGGGAGGCAGAGGCAGGCAGATCTCTGTGAGTTCAAGGCCAGCCTAGTCTACATAGACAGTTCCAGGCGAGGCAGGGCTACAGAGCGAGACATTGTCTCAGAAGAACCAAAACAACAACAATAATAAGAGCCCACCATAACAAAAAGAAGGTGGAGAGTGATAGAGAACATCACCCTGATGGAGCTCAGCGGGTAAGAGCGCTTTCCTCACAAACTGTAGGACCTGAGTTCAAATCCCCAGCCCTTGTGTAAAGCTGGGTATGGCCACATGTGCCTGTAACCCTAGTGTTGGAGGGATGGGGCAGAGCCACGTGGAACCCTGGAGCTTGCTGGTTGCCAGTCGAGCTTCAGGTTCAGTGAGAGACCCTGCTCAAGAGAATAAGGTAGAGTGAGAGAACAGGATACCCAATGTCCTCTTCTGGCCTCTGGGCATATGTATACACATGTACATACACGTACACATACACGTACACACACACACACACACACACACACACACACACCATCAAACCATGGTCTCCTATACTCACATACATAAACTATGTACAAGCTCAAATGATTTTTTTTTTTTTTATTCAAAATAAGGCATCATGGGAGCTGTGTTCACCAAGGGCCTAGGTGCAGGTCCAAACATTGCTTTCTTCCCTCAGTTACCTTACAGGTCCCGTCAGGTGTCAGCAAGCCCCGTTTGTAAATGGCAGTATGAGGTAGTGCCGTGTCCCCGGCCTGTGCTTCTTTGCCGTGTGTATGGGTGAACATGTGTCCCCGAAGGGAGCCCCTGACTCCTGCAGTGAGATCCAGGGGGAACTTCTACATCACTGGGCAGCCCAGGAAATGCATGATGGGACCTCCGCTCTCAGCTTTGAGGAGGAGAGTGAAGTGAGCAAACAGGAAGCCCCCTGGCCTTCCTCATCCTCTTTGCTGAGATAGGGCCACATGGCACAGTAGGCCCGCTGAAGAGCCACCACCGTCCTGATTTGGTGTTTTGAGGCAAGGTCTCACTATGTAGCTCAGGCTGGCCTCCACCTCCCAGCCCTCCTGCCTTGACCTCCCAGGGCTGTGCACACCACACCTGGCTCAGACTGTTGTCCTCTATGGCCATCCTGAGAGGAAGGAGGCTTGTATTCAGTGCAGTAGGCTTCCAGAAGGTTCTGCCCCTCCTCAACTACAGGATTCCAGGTAGTTCCTGGTTATGTGGGGACAGACCTTTTGAAGTTTAAGCTTCGTCCCTGAGATCTTCTGATGCTGCCATCTTTATAGCTGGCCCTGGTGCACATACGTTTGCCTTTGTGCATGCACACGTGTGTGTGTGTGTGTGTGTGTGTGTGTGTGTGTGTGAGATAGAGACAAAGGAGTGGGGCTGTGGATGGAACCAGGGACCTCCCATGTGTTAGGCAGGTACTCTACCACTGAGCCACACCCCAGCCCCTCACTGGGGGATTCTAGGCAGGTGCTCTACCACTGAGCCATATCCTTGGCCACCAAAGCCCACCTCTGCCTCTTTTCCTGCCCACAGGAAGGTGGAAGACCTGCAATTCCGGGTGGAAGAAGAATCCATCACCAAAGGAGACTTGGAGGTAACGGGTGCAGTCCTCGCCTGCTCACTTAGCTCTGTGGGCCCAGTCCTTGCCATGGGAAATGGCCTTGACATTCAGGCAGCAATCCTAGACCTCCGTGGGGAGGCTGGGGTGACTCAACGGAAAAATGGGGAAAGAGTCAAAGGCCCCCTTCGTGGAGGAGTGGAGGAGGGGCAGGCCTTAGGATATCTGGTGTTAGAAGTGGTCATGATTATGTTCTCGGTTGATGTCGGGTTGAGTCGGGACAGACTGAGTGAGGTCCCTGATGTTTTAGGTCTTTACCTAACAACATAGGAGCCAGACTCCTACAATCATGGACATGCTCGAAGGAGCAGTTGGGATCACAGAATTTACAGATGGCTGAAACTAGGGCTCACTGGCTGGGGCTGTATCTCAGCTGGCAGAGTGCTTGCCTGGCACTCATGAGTTCTGGCTTCCATCTCCAGTACCACATAAACCAGGCGTAGTGATACAAACCTGTTACCACAGCCCTGGGGAGGCAGATGGAGCAGGATCAAGTTCAAGTTCATCCTCAGCTATCTAGTGACTTTAAGGCTAGCCTGGGCTACATCAAAGGGGGGAGGGGAGACCAGAGCTTAGGAAGGTAGAGATTATCCCAATGCTATAACCAGCCAGCAAGTGTGGGCACCAGAGACAGCGGTTGTTGGGTCCTGGTCCAGCCTGTAACCTCTCCATTTTGCCACCTGTATGCATGGTGTGGACACAGCCAGGATTGTCCCTAGTGTGTCCTAGGAAACACACTGTGCTGAGTTAGGGACAAGGGGGGGCCTTCGGTCCATTCAGGGGGCATCTAGCCCTGGTCCTAAGGCCTGTAGAGACCTCTGAGATCAGGAGACCACCCTTGGTCACTTTTCCTTTTCTGTCTCTTGATGTCCCTTGGAAAGGAGAGTGAGCGGCAGAGCTCCTGGAGCGGCCGAGTGGGTCAGCGAGCCAAGCTCTTCCTGTCCTGTCTCTGGCCTGTCCGGCCTCTGGAAGTCACTTCCCTTTGGCTGCCCTGCGCTTCCTCCCTGTAAAATGAAACAGACAAAGCCATTACAGATGGTCAGGCCCGAGTGTCCGTTCCTGTGGGGCTTGGTTTTCTGGGGGGTGGGTTTTTTGTTTTGTTTTGTTTTTGTTTTTCAAGACAGGGTTTCTCTGTGTAACAGTCCTGGCTGTCCTGGATCTCGCTCTGTAGACCAGGCTGGCCTTGAACTCACTGAGATCTGCCTGCCTCTGCATCCCAAGGGCTGGGATTAAAGGCATGCGCCACCACCGCCCGGGTTGTGTGGGACTTGTTTAAACACAGCTGAGACCCAGTGATCTGCATGTGTGACTAATTCCCAAGTTCCTGAAGGACCTTAGAAGTCACAGCCATAGGTCATTTCTGGGATCAACTCAGACTGGTCTGGGCTTGGTGGCACCCTAGCTTTCTAGAGTTGCTGAAGCAGGATGATTGGAAGTTCAGGGCTAGCCTGGGCTACAGACCAAGTCCAAATCAGCCTGTACTTCTTAGCAGGAGCTTGTCAAGAAAAAAGTAAAAAGGGAGTGAGAGATGTAGGTCAGTCAATAGAGTGCGTGCTTAGCATGTGTGAGGCCGTGGGTTCAAATCTCAGCGTGGTAGGGCACCTAGTATAGGGAGGTAGAGGCAGGAGGATAGACGTTAAAGTCATCCTTGGCTACACAGCAAATTCAAGCCTAGTCTGGTCTATGTGTGGAGTTTTAAGCCAGGCAGGACTACATAGTAAGACTCTGTCTTCAAAACAAAACAAAACAAACAAACAAGAAACTGGACATGTTGGCACACACCTGTAATCCCAGACCTCGGGAAGTAGAAGCAGGAGAATCAGGAGTTCAGGGCCAGCCTCAGCTACGCTGTGAGCTTGAGGGCATCCTGGGATAAATGGACAAATGAGACCCTGAAAAGAAGGAAGGAAAGGAGGGAGGGAGGACAAAGATGAGACCAGCATCCTTACCCAGCCTGAAGCTGTTGTGGTTTGTGGTTTTATTACAGCCAAAGGGACAGGACAGGTGGTTGTAGCTGGCTTATCTGATGGGCAGCAGTCCCCTGCAGAGGACAGATGGGTGGGCTTGTGGGGAGAGGGGGGGCTGCCAGAACTAAGCCCCCTCCACCTGCTCCCATCAACAGAGGCTTAGGCAATGATGGATTACCGGGAAATGCACACGTGCTCACCGCCCAGGGCGGGCAGTTCAAGGAACTGGAGCCAGGGTGGTTCCAGGTGCTCACAGACCTTTGGTGACTCCGGGTCAGCCTGTCTGTCTGCTGCCGGTCTGTCTGTCTATGTCTCTTACTACATCTGCTCCCTGTTCCAGACTGCCAGACGTTACCACCCAGTTATCCCCTGGAGAGAATCTGGTTGGTCCCAGGCCTGCCAATAGGCTGGCGCGGGCATTGAGGCAGGGGGACAGGATGGACAGTGACCCAGCCAATGTAGCCAGAAGGTCTGTCACATCCAGTTTCCGTTTTTGTTTTTTTTTTTTTATTCTAAAGACTAAATTGTGACCATGTTTGGAGCATCTAGAATGTGAGCCCTGCTAAAGTCCAATTTATCCCCACACACACTTAGTTTGGTTTGATTTTTTTTCGAGACTGCCCAGGCTGGCCTGGAACTTAGAATTCTCCTGCCTCAGCCTGCAAGTACCAGGATTACAGGCTTGTAACCATGCTGTTTCCCCACTCATCTTAAAAGACAAACCAAGAGTCTACAGAGAAGGCTCAGTGGTTAAGAGTACTTGCTACACTTCCAGAGAATCTGGGCTTCAGTTCCCAGATGGCTTACAGCCTCCTGGATCTCCAGCCCTAAGGGTTCTAGTGCCCTCTTCTAACCTCCATGGGGACCTGAACATATACCCATGGACGGATGCACGCACACACACACACACACACACACACACACACACACAAAAAAAAAAAAAAATCTTTTTTGACATTTAAAAAAAAAATCAAAACTAGCTGAGTGTACACGCCTTTAATCCCAGCATTTAGGAGGCAGAGACAAGCAGATCTCTGTGAGTTCAAAGCCAGCCTAGTCTACAAAGTGAGTTCCAGGCAGCTAGGACTGTTACCCAGAGAAATCCTGTCTTGAAAAACCCAAAACAAACAAAAACCGTGGCATTACAGAGATGACTCAGTGGTTAAGAGGAGCTGCTGTTATTGCAGAGGACCGGAGTTCGGATCCCAGCACCCACAGGATGGTTCACAACCATCTGTAACTCCAGTTCCAGGGGATCTGATGCCTTCTAGCCTCCAAAGGCACTACACATGCATGTTGGTGTTATACATACATGCAGGCGATACATGTACACACATAAAATAAATACATAAATCGGAAAAAGATTTTTATGTCAAAACCAAGGGCTGGAGGTGTGGCTCAGCAGTAGATAGCTTACCTAGAAACCCACACTGGGGACATTGGGGATGTGACTCAGCAGAAGAACACCTGCCTAGGACCCCCTAATTGGGGGCCCGCGGTGCTGATAATCAATAGAGAGTCTGAGCTTGAATCCCTAGCACTCTGATTAGAAACGGGTATGGCGCTTGTCTAACCCCGTTGCTGAGGAAGCAGGGACAGGCTCCCGGGAGACTGCTGGTTGGCCTAGCCAGTGAGCTCCAGTTTCAGTGAGACCCTGTCTCCAAAAACAGGGTGGAGATGAGGTAAGACCTGGTATCCACCTCTGGTCTCCACATGCATCTGAACACACACACACACACACACACACACACACACACAAAGTCAAAATTGAAAAACCGAAAGCCCGAACCCTGTCCTAAACAGAACACTTGGTCCCCTTGGGCTGGGTCACCCCATCCATCCTCTACTGTTTCCGTGACTAAACTCATCATTGCTCGTTAGGGCTTCCCTCCTCTTCCTCTGCTGAGGGGCTGCTGTTAGGGTCCAATCTTTCCGTCTCCATGGCTGGCCACTTCTTCCTGGCATCTGAATATTATCCCCCGTTGTCTAAGCCCCGTCCACCCCTTCAGACTTGCTGCAGGGTTGGGGGTGGGGGGAGGCTGTTGTTTTAACCTGTGTTTCCCCAAGGGTGAGCCGCACCCTCCCACTCTTCCCGAGACGAACCTGGTTTCCAGTCTGGTCTCCTGGGAGTACCCCAGGGTGCGGGTCCTCCCCGCCTTCCTGCTTACTTGCAGAGATCCATCACGGGCCATCCAAATGCCAACCCTGTGCCACCCAGAGAATGTCCTGCTTTGTTCTCGAATGAAACGGGTGCTGTAAAGAGGGGACAAAAGTGCCCTTGTACTTAACAGAGACCAGGCGTCCTCTGTCCTCTGCGGAGCCTGGGGAAGGGGGAGGAGGGGGAGGGATGTCGACCAAGCCAGGCTCCAGGAAGGGCAGTGGGTGTCAGCCCAGTCCCCACCTAGGAGGTCTGCTGAGGAGAATCAAGATGGCGTGAGTTGCGTTAGGCAGGGATGGTGGCATGTACCTGTCATCCCAGCGCTAGGGAGGCTGAGGCAGAAGAAGGATTGCAGGTTCAAGGGGGTATCCTGGATTACATATTGAGTTCCAGACCAAGCTGGGCATATGGTACAGTCTTCATACTTGGGGAGGGGGGGGAGGGGGGTCAGCCTTGGCTACATAGTGAGCCCCTGTCTCAAAAAACAAACAAACAAACAAAAAACCCTAAAGAAAACAAAGTCAAGATGATTTGGGAAACCCTGTCTTGTTGATTTTTTCCCCCTTGAATGCCTGGGTGTCCTGAAGCCAGGGGTCAGTCATTCATTCATCCTGTGTGCAGGATGCTCTAACTAAGACTTCAAGCTGGACGTGAAGGCACATGCCTGCGTGTAAACCCAGCACTTGGTAGGCTATATAGCAAAACCCTGTTTCAAAAGACCGAAAAGAAAACAGGTGTGATGGCACACACCTTTGGTCCCAACACTCAGGAGGCAGAGGCATGTGGATAATCTGTGAGCTCAAGGCCTAGAGGGCCATCCAAGGCCAGCCAGAGCTGTATAGTAACAAAACGAGGGCCTGACAAGATGGCCCAGCAGGTAAAGGAGCTTGCCGCCAAACCTGACAACCTGAGTCTGATCCCTGGGACCCACATGGTGGAGGGAGAGAACCGACTCCTGCAAGTTGTCTGTCCTCTGACTGCCCTCATGGGCACTGTGGCATGTGTGCCCGCGTGCACGCACAGACACACACACACACACATGTGCACACACACACGTGTGCACACACATACACAATGAGTTAATAAAATGTTATTAGCAAAAAAGAGAGAGGGGCTGGAGAGATGGCTCAGCAGTTAAGAGCACTGGCTGCTCTTCCAGAGGTCCTGAGTTCAATGCCCAACACCCACATGGTGGCTCACAACCATCCGTAGTGAGATCTGGTGCCCTCTTCTGGCATAAAGTTGTACATGCAGATAGAACACTCACTCTTAAAATAAATAAGTTTAAAAAAAAAAAGAGAGAGGGAGAGAGTAAAAAGCTGGGCATGGTGGCATACTCCTTTGATCTCAGCACTCAGGAGGTAGAGGCAGGTGGATCTCTGTGAGTTTGAGGCCAGCCTGGGCTACAAAGCGAGTTCCAGGACTACCAGGACTGCTACACAGAGAAACTATCTCTCTCTCTCTTTTTTAAATTTATTTAAATGCACTGGTGTTTTGCCATGGTTTGTCACATCCCCCAAAACTGGCATTATAGACAGTTGTGAGCTGCCATGTGGGAGCTGGGAATTGAACCCGGGTCCTCTGGAAAAGTAGTTGGTGCTCTTAACTGCTGAGCCATCTCTCCAGCCTGAGAAACCCTGTCTCCAAAAAAAAAAAAAAAAACCCTTAAAGAAGCCCACAGGCTCATAGAGCCGCAGCAGAAAAAGGCTGGGCTTAAAAGTAATAGGAAGAGCGTGGCGGTGGTGGCACACGCCTTTAGTCCCAGCACTTGGGAGGCAGAGGCAGGTGGATCTCTGTGAGTTCAAGGCCAGCCTGGTCTACAGAGTGGAGTTTCAGGACAGCCAGGGCTACACAGAGAAACCCTGTCTCGAAAAAAATAAAAAATAAAAAATAAAAATGTGTTGGGAAGAAACTGGGGTAGCCATGGCCACCACATTACCAGAGGCTAGCAAGGGATGGTTCCCACAGCCTCCTCTGCCTTGAATATACTCACAGCTAGATCACAGTGAGGGGAGGACACCCAGCCCCCCACGCACCCCACTTCTGAGACCCTCTCTCTCTTCCCCCAAGCGATTCCGGCTCATTGATCTGTTTTCACAGTCTTGTTCACTGAAGATGACGCCTCCTCTCTCTCTCTTTCTCTGTTTCTTTCTCACTCCCTTTCTCTCTTTCTCCGGCTTCCTGTTCCCCATGCCCTCTTCCCCACACCCCCGCCTTCCTTGTCCACCCCGCCATCCCCTCTCCCCCCTGGGTGGAGCAGACCCAGACCCAGCTGGAGCACGCGCGCATTGGGGAGTTGGAGCAGAGTCTGCTTTTGGAGAAGGCGCAGGCCGAGCGGCTGCTCAGAGAATTAGCGGATAACAGGGTAAACCGCGCCGGCTGCTGCCACCCCACCTGGCCGGCCCCTTGGCCCCTCGATACCCCACCCTTCGCTTTTTATCATTTCCTGAGCCATCGCGATGGCTGCTCTCACTTTTTAGAATTTCCTTCTCTGCTCCCCTTTGGGAGGGAAATGGAGATTTCCGGTCACTGTGACCAAATGGTGCTCTTAGGGAAGGGGGTGTTGGTCCTCTGGGATTGCTGCCAAGTTCATGGCTCCTTGAGCTGAGGCGTCTCTTTGAGACCTTCCCCTGGGCCCCCTTCCTGTGCATTGCCACAGAGAAGCCTCCTGGGAGTGGTGTTGGTGGTCTCGGGTGGCCACCGGCTTCCTTTGTCCCTGCTGCTGAGGAGGTCAGAGAACAGGAATGCAGATCTTAGGGTGGCAGTAGAGGGCCAACCTGGAGGACCTGGGGCTCAGGAAGTGGGCCTTTTCATACGCTGGGGTATCCCCAAAGGACGAGACTATCTCCATCTCCGAGTCTGAACATGGCCCTACAGTGTGTCAGGGAGGCCCTGAGAGGCTGCATGGTCGGGTCAATCCTAGGGTGTGGTTCTGTGTTCCACACCCCAGGCCCAGCCGGCCACTCCACACCTGTTGTACATGTCCCGTACATATGTCCAGACAGCTGGCCAGTCCAGCTGTGGCTCTGCTGGGAGGAGTTTTGACCAAGCAGCATTGATCAGGAGAACCACCTGCAGACAGACGGAGGCTTGAGGCAAGGGCTCAGTTTCTGCACAGTGGCCACAGCACCGCAGGGCGCGTGGGTGTCTGGAGACACATGGGTTCACGTGCACACCGGCCATTGCCTGGTGATCGTATTGCACTGTGTGTGACAGAATGCGATGTGCAGGAACGTCGGTAGCTGGGTTAGTGCCCTCTAGCCAGACTGCAAGTCAGAACAAGTTTATCCAGCTGGGCATGGTGGCACATGCCTGTAACCCCAGCACTCGGGAAGCTGAGGCAGGAGGATTGCCGAGACAGGCATACACATAGAGCGTTAGCGTCTAGAAAGTCCTGAGCTCAAACTTCTCTCATGCACCGATGGGTTCTGAGTCCACCTGAGCAACAAGGACATGTGGTTTACCCCATCATTTGGGGTACACTAGGGTCCCCGAGAAAAGCTAAGTACCTAGCTATAGAGATAAGCACCTCCCCATCATCTGACTGCCCGCCCCCATCAGGTGTGTCCCCCTGCCTTCAGCCTTGGCCACTGACCTGTCTCCCTTTCTCTCACGCTAGCTAACCACGGTGGCCGAGAAGTCTCGGGTACTGCAGCTAGAAGAAGAGCTGAGCCTGCGGCGCGGCGAGATCGAAGAACTGCAGCACTGTCTCCTCCAGTCGGGCCCGCCACCCCAGGACCACCCGGAGGCCGCTGAGACCCTGCGGCTGCGAGAGCGGCTGCTGTCGGCCAGCAAGGAGCACCAGCGAGACAGCACCCTGCTGCAGGACAAGTATGAGAAGATGCTGAAGACCTACCAGGCCGAGGTGGACAAGCTCCGGGCGGCCAATGAGAAGTACGCGCAGGAGGTGGCGGACCTCAAGGCCAAGGTCCAGCAGGCCACCAGCGAGAACATGGGACTCATGGACAACTGGAAATCCAAGCTGGACTCGCTGGCCTCCGATCACCAGAAGTCCCTGGAGGACCTGAAAGCCACGCTGAACTCCGGCCCAGGCGCCCAGCAGAAGGAGATTGGAGAGCTAAAGGCCCTGGTGGAGGGCATCAAGATGGAGCACCAGCTGGAGTTGGGCAACCTGCAGGCCAAGCACGACTTGGAGACAGCCATGCACGGGAAGGAGAAGGAGGGCCTGCAGCAGAAGCTGCAGGAGGCCCAGGAGGAGCTGGCGGGGCTGCAGCAACACTGGAGGGCGCAGCTGGAGGAGCAGGCCGGCCAGCACCGGCTGGAGCTACAGGAAGCACAGGACCAGTGTCGCGACGCCCAGCTGCGCGTGCAGGAGCTGGAGGGACTGGATGCGGAGTACCGTGGCCAGGCGCAGGCCATAGAGTTCCTCAAAGAGCAGATCTCACTGGCCGAGAAGAAGATGTTGGATTATGAGGTGCTGCAGAGGGCGGAAGCCCAGAGCAGGCAGGAGGCAGAGCGGCTGCGGGAAAAGCTTCTGGTTGCCGAGAATAGACTCCAGGCCGCCGAGTCCCTGTGCTCAGCCCAGCACAGCCATGTAGGCGGCACTCTGCTCCTGTGGGGGGCCCCCGGCTGGGGAGGGGCGTGGGAGGGGGTGGCCTCTGTGTACCAGGCGGGGAGTGTTTTCCTACAAGTTGCCTGGAGCTAGCCAAAGGGGGCTCCGAGGAGGCGCTTCCATCTCCCTCAGAGTCATGGTGATCACGGGGACCAGCGCGGTCTGAGCTGACCCTGCCTGGTCCTTCATAGACGGGCTTTGAGAGCCGGTGAAGCACCATTTTGCCAGCCCCTGAACCCTGATTGGTTTAGACTGGAGGGCTGAGAATTGGAGGATTGCAAGTTCAAGGCCAGGCTCAGCAACTTAGATTCTGTTTCAAAGTTAATTTTTTTTGTTTTTTAAATGGGCCAAAGGCGTGGCTCAGTGATAGAGCACTAGCCTAGTATAAGTCCTCGCTTAGGTCCCGGGTCCCATCCCCAGCATGACAAAGCATACACGCATGGTCTATTGAACGGGCTGCCCAGTGTCTCCTGTTGCTCTCCTGGTACCCAGTACTCAGGTGTCACCACCAAAGTGGGCACACATGCAGAAGGAAGCTCTTGCCCCTCCCAGGTCCTTGTCTCATCGAACGCCTACCCAGGGACCCAAAGATGTCTCTTTTTCTTCTGGAGAGGCCACAGCCACCATGACCTATTTGGTTCTAAATCCAGATGCCCAGCTATCTTATCCTTGCTCCAACTAAGCATGCCCTGTTTGTCCTTGGGGGAGGTCAAGGAGTATGGAGGACCATGTCCACTCCAGCGGGCCCAGGAAAGATGCTTTAACTGGCTCTGAGTCGCACATCAGCTGAGCCCTGCCTTGGTCCATTGCAGGAGTTATTGTGTTTAATTCGGTGTGGGTATGCACATGTTGAGTACCAATGCCCATGGAGGTCAGAGGCTTTACATCCCCTGAGCTGGAGTTCCGGTGGCCATGAGCCCCCTAACTCAGGTGCTGGGAACTGCACTCAGGTCCTCTGCAAGGGCTGTACACACTCTTAACTTCTGAACCATGTCTCCAGCCTCTAATATCTCACTTAAAATTTATGAGGGACCTGCTAAGGGCTTAACTGTTTAATCCATGCACAGTCTCTCTGCAGCGCGCTGTTTAGGGAATCAGTTGTCTGTAGCCTTTCTCCCAGGAAGAGAGGCATTTCTTATTTGTTTGTTTATCTAAGATAGGGTCTCAGGCTAGCCTCAAACTCACTCTGTAGCAGAGGATAGCCCTACATTCCTGATCCCCTTGCCTTTACCTCACAAGTGCTAAGATTCCAGATTCGAGCCACCGTATTCCACCTTGCTGATATGTGTACGTGGGATGCATATGTGTGGTGGCTAGGGGTCAGTCTTGGGTACCATCTACTTTGTTTTCTGACACGTTTAACTGGCTTGGAGCACCTGAGGTAGGCTAGGCTGGCTGGCTGGCCACCCAGCACCATCTGGTCTCTACTTCCCAGGGATGGGATTAAAGGTGTATGTATGCCACCACATCCGGCTGTGCCCAGCTTTTTGGTTTTTTTGTTTGTTTTTTTGTTTGTTTGTTTGTTTTTTGACACAGGGTTTCTCTGTGTAGCTTTGGAGCCTGTCCTGGATCTCGCTCTGTAGCCCAGGCTGGCCTCAAACTCACAGAGATCCACCTGGCTCTGCCTCCCGAGTGCTGGGATTAAAGGTATGCGCCATCACTGCCCAGCCCAGCTTTTTTTTATGTGGGTTCTGGGGCCCAAACTCAAGCCCTACTGAATTCAAGGCAAGTACTCTACCAACTGAGTCGTCTACCCAGAACCTCAGTTTGTCTTTTTCAGTCAGCTGTTCCTTCCTTGGCTTCTGAGTTTACTATTAAATAAGTATTGGAAGAAGGCAGTTTAAGGAAGTCCGTAGGGGAGCTGGCCCTGGGCTCTGCTGTATACATTCAGTGCTTGTTTTATGACTGGAGCATCAAGACCGGTGTCCTGGAAACAGTTGGAAAGATTCCCAAGGCAGCTCTCAAGAAAAGAGACACCGACTTAAAGTAATAGACATTTTTAGTCAAGGAGATATCCAAACCAGACCCGGTGATGCAATACCATAATTCTAGCCACCGAGGAAGCCGAGGTCAGAGGACCACAGGCTCGAGGCTACAGAGTGAGTTGAAAGCTGGTTTATACGACCTAATGAGTCAGCGGTGAAAATGAAAAATTAAAAAGGGCTGGGGGGCGTGGCTCAGCTGTAGAGCCCCTGCCTAGAATCCCCCAGTGAGGGGCTGGGGTGTGGCTCAGTGGTAGAGCACCTGCCTAGAATCCCCCAGTGAGGGGCTGGGGTGTGGCTCAGTGGTAGAGCTCCTGCCTAGAATCCCCCAGTGAGGGGCTGGGGTGTGGCTCAGTGGTAGAGCACCTGCCTAGAATCCCCCAGTGAGGGGCTAGGAGCATGGCCTAGAGCATCTGCCTAATATGGAGAAGCCCTAAGGTCCATCCTTTGTTCCTTACTCCCCAAAATAGTGTTTCAGGGGCTGCAGGGGAATCCTTTGAGGGAGCTTCTGGAAGCCAACCTGGGCTTCTCTTTAATCATAGGAGTCCAGGTGTGTCTGTGCCCCCTGCTGGCATATTGGGTCCCTGCATCCCCAAGGTCCCTTCTCACAGGACGAGGTGTAAGTTGGCCTGGGTAGGGTGGCAGGTGTGTCCTCTTACAGGATTGTCCTTTCAGGTGATCGAGCCCAATGACCTTTCTGAGGAGAAGATTCGGATGAAGGAGACTGTGGAGGGTGAGTAGCCTCGGGGAGGAGCCCGGGCTTTGTGGAAAGATAGCTGGGGGTGGCCTTGGAGCTGAGTCACGAGGTCTGTCACCAGCTCCTCATTGAGGCACGTGATGTGTGAAGCCACCCCTCGGGGGAAGATGTCACAGAATCAGGGACACAAGGAATAAGCATCTCAGAGTCTCACAAACCACCTTCCTGTGGGCCCGTGAGGCGGCCCTGCAGGTAAAGACGCTTGCTGCCAAGCCTGAGGGGTTAAGTTCGATACCCCAGCTGGCACGTGGTTGGGGAGAGACTCGACTTCTTCAGGTTGCCCTCTGACCTACAGGCTGCTCCACCTACAAGCTGTGGCACATCCACACACACATCTACACAATCAGATAAATAAGTGGAATTTGTAAACAATTAAAAACTGAAGGACCAGGCCGGGCGGTGGTGGCGCATTCCTTTAACCCCAGCACTCGGGAGGCAGAGGCAGGCGGATCTCTGTGAGTTCGAGACCAGCCTGGTCTACAGAGCGAGATCCAGGACAGGCACCAAAACTACACAGAGAAACCCTGTCTCGAAAAAAACAAAAAAAACTGAAGGACCACCTTCCCTGTCTGGGATATTTATAGACATGGGAAGCTAGAGGATGTGTGTTAAAATTGCAAATTGCAGGAGCCTTGGTCTCCAAGTGGTGGACAGCTCGTACCTTGGTGATGGTTCACTCTAGAAAATGGAGTGTGGAGTAAGATGGAGTTGCAAATGTCAGAAGCTTCTCTACCTACTGCTGGCTCTCGTAACTTGTTTGGTTTTTACCTTATTTGTAAAAATGGGATATTAACTAGCCCGGCACAGTGGCATGCGCTTAAAATCCCAGCACTAGGGAGGCTGAAGCAAGATTGCCATGAGTTCAAGGCTAGCCAGGGCTACATATGGAGACCCTGTCTCAAAAAAATAATTATGTGAGCTAGGCTTCCCATGAGATCAAGTCTAGCCTGGGCTACATATTAAGATGCTATTTCAAGAAAAGTAGGTATATGTTGGGGCTGAGGATGTGGCGTAGTGGGGTGCTTGCCTGGCATTCGAGAAGCCCTGGTTCGGCCCCCAACAACCACATAAACCTGGACATAGTGTTGCATGTCTGATCCTTTGGAAGTAGAAGCAGGAGGATCAGAAGTTCAAGGTTAGCCTTGGCTATGTAATACATTTGTGGCCAGCCTGGGCTGTGTGCAAGAGACAGGTGATAAGCTAACTTGAGAACCATCCACAGGCTTCGAAACATCTTCCTGGTGGGTTTGGGAAGCAATCCAACACAGGAGCGCCTTGATGGTTCTGCGGCTGCCATCTTTATTTCATTGTTTCGACTTCTTTTGCTTGGGGAAACCGAGGAGATAGAGACTCATGGTCCCTAAACCACACACTATGGGGTCATCTTCCTCTGTGTGGGCGACTCAGGTGGTGAGAAAAGATCTTTGACAGAGAGGCTGAGTGTGACCCCTTTTAGGATGCCCTCAGGAGGGTCACCCCTTACATTATTGGCCCTGGGGTGCTCATAGGTCCCTTGTCTTCTCTTTTTCTCCTAGGCCTGCAGGACAAACTGAACAAGAGGGACAAAGAGGTGACAGCCTTGACATCCCAGATGGACATGCTCAGGGCCCAAGTAAGTGGTAAGTCTCCCTCCCTAGGGGCAGAGGTTGGGGGTTGGTGGAGGCTGGCTCTGTGACTCTGCCGGTCCAGCTGGGCTGGTCTATCTGCTTGAGAGCTATCCTGGGCTCTGCTGAGTGATCAGATGATGTGGAGGTGCTGCCTTCTCCCCAGAGCCCACTGAGTTCATGCCCCCCGATTCCACCAAGTTCTCTGTGTGGCCTTCTTGAAGACTTGAGTTTCTCACAGGCCTCTTTCATGCAGCCCCTGGTCCCCAGGAGAAATGGGCTGGGCTGCAGGGAGCCTGGACACCAGTAATCCCAGCACTCAGGAGGTAGAGACAGAAGGATCAGGAAGTTTAAGGCGGCGGTGAAATTTTGGGGCCAGCCTGGGCTACATAAGACAGTTGTAAAAGAATAAGTTCTAAATAGAATATAAAATCTGGACCACCTCGGAAAGCAGAGTACACAAAGAGGGCCTGGGAGAGGCCGGAAGTCTAGAATTGGTGACAGTGGGACTCATTGGTTCAAAGTGCCCTTGGCATTGCCCTAGGAACACCCCTCTCCACCCCTGAGGGATCGCCCCCATCCTCCTTTTCTTCTAGTCCTGGTTATATTTACCTGGCCTCAGGGGTCATGAGAAAGGTCAGTGAGCTGTTGACTCTCCCAAGGACAAAAGTGAAGACTTAGCTTCAGTTTTTTCCTTGTCTGGATAAAAAAAAAACAGCCACGGTGACCTGTCATTGCATCCCCACCCCAGAGAGCCAGGGTTGCTGGCTTGGTAGAGCTGGGTATGCGCTTCCGGGTCACAGCCCATCACTGAAGGAAGTCAGGGCAGAAACTCAAGCGGGAGCTTGAAGCAGAAACCACAGGAAAGTTGCTCACTGGTGTGGTAGATGCCTTGTGTGTTGTTAGCTTTGTGGTACAGCCCAGGACCACTTGTCTAGGGAAGGGTGCCGCCCACAGTGGGCTGGGTCCGCTCGCACCAATTAACAGTCAGAACAATACACATCCGCAGACCCACAGAGCAACCTGATAAAGACAGTTCCTCAGTTGCAATTCTCTTCAGTCCACGCGAGGCTGTGTCCAGTTGACAGTACTAACTCGGACACTACCTTTTCCTTTTTCCCTTTTGAGGTATGTTTTGAGGTGTGTTGAGTTCCCAACATAGCTGAGGATGACCTTGAACTTCTAACCCTTCTGCCTCCCAAGTGCTGGGATGACGGGTGTGCACTTCCATGCCTGGTTTAAGTGGTGCTGGGGATGGAGCCCAGGGCGAAATGCATGCTAGGCCTCGACTCTTTGTTGTTGTTGTTGTTGTTGGGGACAGGGTCTCTGTCCTGAAACTCACTATGTCACCACTGTGACTGAGTTCATAGTGATCCTCCTGCCTCAGTCTCCCTGGTGTTGGAGTCACAGACCTTTGCACATTGCTTGTCGCACTGCCTGCCTCTTAGGGTGACAATCATCCCCCCCCCCCCCCCCCCCCCCCCGTCATCCTGACTACACGAGCCTCTCATTGGTGTTTGGTCTCCCGAAACCCAGGGTGCTGGGAATCGAACCCAGGGCCTCTGATATGCTGGGCCAGCACTCTACCCACTGAGCCACACCCCCAGTTCCCATTTGTGTTTGAACTCTCTTTGTGGCTTCCCCCAGCCCTGGAGAACAAGTGTAAATCAGGAGAGAAGAAGATGGATTCAGTCCTGAAGGAAAAGAGGCGTCTGGAGGCTGAGCTGGAGGCCGTGTCTCGGAAGACCCATGATGCCTCGGGCCAGCTGGTCCACATCAGCCAGGAGTTGCTACGGAAGGAGCGGTGAGTGCTTCAGGGCTCAGCTCCAGTGAGGCTGCCGAGTCCTTTTCTTTCTTCCTTCTTCTTAATCATTTGTTTTGTTTTGTTTTTATTTTTTTGAGACAGGGTTTCTCTGTGTAGCCCTGGCTGTCCTGGAACTCACTCTGTAGCCCAGGATGGCCTCGAACTCAGAGAGAGCCACCTGCCTCTGCCTCCCGAGTGCTGGGATCAAAGGCGTGCACCACCACCGCCTGACTTCTTTTTAATCTTCTTAGATGTATTTATTTTATGTATATGAGTGTTTTGCCTGCATGTAAATCTGGGTACCTCGTGTGTGCCTGGTGCTCACGGAGGTCAGGAGAGGACATTAGATGCCTGGGAACCTGAGATACAGATGGTTGTGAGCGGACACATCGGTGCTGGGAATGGAACTTGGCTCTTAACCCCTGAACCATCTCTCCAGCCCCTCAGAGTCCCTAACACAGCTCTCCAAACAGCGGATATGAGAAAGATGAGTGCCACCCTCACATTGTGGTCTTGTGGATTGGATGTCTTGCCACTTGTAAAAATAATTAAGTTTACTCGGAACTTTTTTGGTTTTTTTTTTTCTTTTTAAGGATTTGCTTATTTATAATTTCAGGTGTGTGTGTGCCTGAATGTGCACCATGTGTATATAAGTGCCTGTGGAACATTCTTTCGAAGACGTTTTTTTCCACCATAGTAAAAACTAAGAGGATGATATGAAAGCATTCCTTACTCTGTGGACCAGAGACGGTTTCTAAAAACTTTCAAAATGTCAAATTCCTACATTTTGTGAAATGTATTTTTTAAACATAACTAAAATTAAAATAAACGAACAAATAAATAAATATCACCAAAATAATAATAATAATAATAATCAGTGCCTGTGGAAGCTGGAAGCGGGGTATGAGATCCCCTGGATCTAGGGTTACGGATGGAACTGATTATCAAACTCAGGACTTCTGAAAGAGCAGCTGGTGTTCTTAACCACCGAGACATTTCTCCAGCCCCAGCTTTTTTCTTCAGATAAGGCCTCTCTGCATACCCTAGGCTTGCCTTGAACCCCCTGTCCTCCGGCCTCAGCTTCCCTGTGGTAGGGTTATGGGGTGAGCCATGCCCAGCTCATCTAATGTGAGCAGCAAAATGGTTTTCAGGGTTTTTTTTGTTTTGTTTCCATTTTTTTTAATTTAATTGCATTTTATTTATTTATTTGCGTATGGGAGGGTGTGTGTGACACAGAATGTGTGTAAAGGCCTCAAGTCCTCAAACTTAGCAGCAAGTGCCTTTACCCCTGAGCCAGCTCCCCAGCCCTCCTCTGACTTTGAAATACTTCTCTCATTTTATTTCTAAACGCAGACCAATAGCCCAGCACAGCGGTGTGCGCCTGTGATCCCAGTATTTGAGAGATTACCATGGGGCTGAGGGATGTGGCTCCGTGGGTAGAGAGCCAGACTGGCATGCACAACACCCTGAATTCCACGCCCAGCACCATGTACATCACACATAATGACTGTGACTGTAATCATCCGACTTGGGAGGGGGAGGCAGGAGGGTCAGGAATTTAAGGTGCTACGTAGAGTTGGAGGCCAGCCCACGCTATATGAAACCCTGTCTCAAAACAAAATGGAAAAAATAAAATCTGAGACCAGGGAGGTGGCTGCTCTTCCAGATGGTACCAGTTTTATTCCCAGCACCTACATGGTGGCTCACAAACATCTATGGCTCCAGTTCCAGGGGATCCAACACCATCTTCCTGCCCCGGGGAACACCAAGCGTGCACATGGTCCACAGACATACACGAAGACCAGACACCCTTACACAAAACAAAAACAAGTAAATCTTTAAAAAAACAAACGAAACTCTTTGTTTGTTTGTTTATTCAGAGCTGAGGACCGAACCCAGGGCCTTGCGCTCGCTAGGCAAGCACTCTACCACCGAGCTAAATTCCCAACCCCCAAACGAAACTCTTAAGTACAGCCAGGGCCTCCTGATCATCCTACATCCAAATGCTGTTCCTCTTGGGTGTGGCAGACTCACGCCACTTCCTTCGAACGGGTCTCTGGTGCACCATCGCCTTGTGGCTGGCGCCCCCTGGTGGTCATGGGTGGCCACGGGCCTCCAGGCACCTGGCTCCTACAGCATGGTGAGGATGAAGTGCAGGGCTGATGCCCCCGGTTCTGTTGACTGTCCGCCCCACCCCAGGAGTCTGAATGAGCTGAGGGTGTTGCTGCTGGAAGCCAACCGCCACTCGCCAGGGCCCGAGAGAGACCTGAGCCGTGAGGTGCACAAGGCGGAATGGCGGATAAAGGAACAGAAACTGAAAGACGACATCCGGGGCCTGCGTGAAAAGCTGACGGGGCTGGTACGTGGAGGCCAGGGGTGGGGCTCACAGGGTAAGGGGTTCCGCGGCTAGCCTGCTGCCAGGCCCAGGAGACTGATGACCTCCCAGGGTCATAGAGGGGGCTGAAAATCCAGGAACTCCAGGATCTCAAGCACGGAGCAGTTGGAGGGGCTCCAGGACCCCCCATTTTAGACATCATAACCAGAGATGCCCCTACACCGACACTCACAGCCTGGTCTGACCAGAGCCGAAAGCGCAAAAATCAGTCATGTGTGGAGGGTAAAAAAAAAAAAAAAATCCATGCAGGGAGGTAACCAACCAGAAGCCAGGAGCTGGGCTCCTTGTTCAGGAGTGAGTGGGGCCAGCCTGGACTGCATGAGACTCTGTAATAAAGAGCTCTTTAGGCATACGGACTCCGTCTAGTTTCATACCTGGTCCTAGGTATGGTGGTTATTGGGCCCAGCTGCCTTGTTAGCATTCTGGTCCTGTGTCTGGCCTGGCCAGGTGCCGGCACACACACACACACACACACACACACACACACACACACACACACGTCCACGTCTGGCCTGTGCAGCTCTGCCACAGGAGGAAACAAGGTTCTGTGCTGCTGAGCTTTCCAGAGCCATGTGGGGTCCATACAGGGAGAGGGGTGTTTGTATTTGTACCCTGGGGCTCCAGGCTGATAGACCAGCCCTGTGCTGGGAAGAAAGCAGTGAAAAGCTGAAAGCCATATGAAGAGCATGGGTCCTGGAGCCACAGTGAGGTTTGCATAGACGCTCTGAGCTTGGCCCGGAGTCCCACTCCCAGGGTGGAGCAAGCGGAGTGAGCAGGCTAGGCCGGCCGGGTGCATCTTGGGATGCTTTGGTAGGAGGGCTTAGTGGAGTGTGTGGACACTGACCATCATATGTCATGGTGGGGAGAGAAGACACTTATAAGGGGCCCGGGGACAGAAAGGAGGAATGTGACATGGACATGGGAGTGATAGAGGAATACTGGGTGTCACGACTCTGTGGCTTAGTGGGAAGAGAAGGACTCGGGTGTGACTGGGGAGGGAGGTCTTAAATTCTAGGGCTTGGAGACGTTGTAACGGGAAGTCTGGGGAGCGGGGTCCTTGTCAAGCGGGAGGTGGGGCCTGCGGAGTTTCCGGTAGGAAGCCACACCGGCAGGTCACACGCCCACGCCTGCACCCTTCCAGGACAAGGAGAAGTCCCTGTCAGAGCAGAGGCGGTACTCCCTCATTGACCCGGCCTCGGCGCCCGAGCTGCTGCGGTTGCAGCACCAGCTGGTGAGCACGGAGGATGCCCTGCGGGACGCGCTGGACCAGGCCCAGCAGGTGGAGAGGCTGGTGGAGGCTCTTAGGGGCTGCTCAGACAGGACTCCGGTGAGCACACGGGGCTGCAGCCTCGGGAACCTCCATCGAGAGGAGGGTGGCCGAGTCCAGGAACCCCAGCCCCAAACGGGAGGCGGCTCCATCCTGGGGACCCGAGTCTGAAGGAGGGTGGCCCCATCCTAGGCGCCCCAAATCTGAAAAGGAAGCAAGCAGTGTTGTCCAGGGAAACGCCATCTAAAAGGCTTTGGTTCTGAGCCTGGCTGGTCCCATTGGGAACACCACTCCCCCTTGTGGTTACCTGTGGAACTGCATCCTGGCCGCCTGCTCAGCGCCTCCTCCCCTCCCCATCCCTCACTCCAGACCATCGGCAATTCCGGTTCTGCCAATGGCATCCACCAGCCAGACAAGGCCCACAAACAGGAGGTGAGCGCGCCAGCAGGCCTCTGAGAAAACCCTCCGAAGTCACTAAGTATGCAAAGGGACATGAATGCTTTGTGTGTGTCTTTGTGTCCTGTAACAGCGGGGGTTGGGTTGCTTGCTTAGGAAGATTCTAGTACTAGTCTATCCCATCCAGGAATGGTCCTGCTTTTCTTTTTTTGGGTTTTTGTTTTTCCTGTGGTTCTGGGAATGGAACCCAGGGCCTTAGCATTGACCACGACCCCAGCCCCTCACTAGAGGATTCTAGGCAGGTGCTCTACCACTGAGCCACACCCCAGCCCCTCACTAGAGGATTCTAGGCAGGTGCTCTACCTCTAAGCCACACCCCAGCCCCTTACTGGGGGATTCTAGTCAGGTGCTCTACCACTGAGCCACACCCCAGCCCCTCACTGGAGGATTCTAGGCAGGTGCTCTACCACTGAGCCACACCCCAGCCCTTGGTTTTGGAAGACAGAGTGCCCCAGTTTCCCACCTTTCCCCCAGCATCCACCCAGATCTTTGCAAACACCCATGAGGGACTTAGCACCTGGTCTAGGAGCATCCATGTTCCCAGCTAGCGGTGTGACCCAGGCAGGTGAGGCTGGAGTGGAGACAAGCTGAGCTTGCTCCTTGACCTTCCAGCTGTTCCGCGTGGCTTTGAACAAGGACCTTGAAGGCCGTCCCTAGCCAAGTAACTGTGGGCAGGGCAGCTGGCAGGGTTGGGTTGGCAGAGTAGCCGCCACCCTGGGAACTGTTGTCTAGACCATGTGAGGATTTGTTTTTCCTGCAACCTTGTAAGAAACATGGTCATCATAACTTCCAGATGTGGAGACTGAGGTTTGGAGTCTGTTGTTTTGTTTTCAAGACAGGGTTTCTCTGTGTAGCTTGGTGCCTGTCCTGGATCTCACTCTGTAGACGAGGCTGGCCTCGAACTCACAGAGATCTGCCTGCCTCTGCCTCCTGAGTGCTGGGATTAAAGGTGTACACCACCATCACCTGGCTTACTTCTTATTTCTTCAGATCCATCATCCACAAAGATTCTTGGATCTCCTTATAGAATCCAGGCTTTTCCTGCCACAGGGCCTTGACATGTGCTGTTCCTTCTACCCGGCATGCTCTCTTCCCCTTTGTCACCCCGCCCCTTCCCCATCTGCCCATTTGTCCTTCAAGACTCTTAATGATCAAACCCTTGTTCTCTCTAGGACAAACACTGACCCCAAGGAACACCATGGATGGACCGGCCCCATTCACACCAGAGCCCTGCCAGGCTTCCCAGCAGCTCCACCTCCAGGCAGGAGCCAGAACTGTCTCCTTGGAGATAAGACTATGTTTGTATTGTCCTCACAGCTGTGGACAATTCCCATCTGAACCCCCTGCCGGACCAGGAGGCTCCCACAGACACGGCCTTCCACAGAGTGCGGTACAGCTGGGCCTGGCCCCGGAGAACCTCTCTTGTCCCAAGGCGCTTCTGGAATTTACAGAGGCTGAAGCGATCCGGTCGGGCCTCCCTTGGCTATCGCAGGCCGCTCTGAGGCTTGTCTGGGGCACCTGGGTACTTGCCTGCCCCCCTTTCCTTTGGTGTCCCCAGGTCCCCTGCAGGCCCCTGAAGGGTGCAGCAGGGCCCCTGCTTGGACACATTCACACTAAGAAGGGCTTCAGTCTTCAGACACTAGGGAGGGCATTCTTGACTCCACGTGCGAGCCTCTTGTACACATCGGTACAAGGTCCCGTGGGCCTCTTTAGCCAGGGAAGATTTGGGGGTGACAGGCTCCTTCTTGCTCAACACCAAGCTAGTATGCATACTCACCTCCTACCCGCTGCCCGGAAACCATCGAGCAGACGGCTACAGTATTCGGTGAGCACAGAAACCCATCCTTCCTCCCGCCTTTGACCTTGAGCCAGGCCTGGCGCTTGGGGCTTGGAGCGAAGCAAGAACAGGTACAAAACTCTTTAAACAAAGCGTCCAGATGGTGTTTTGCTGGGGGTGGGGGGTGGGGAGAGAGAGAGAGAAGTCGAACTGGTTCCCCTTTATTTCTGGGAACCCCTGCCACGTTACTCCAAAGACCCCCAGCAACCCACGGAGGGCCCTGCTCCTAATCTTCCCAGTGGGTGACAGCTATGGTAAGTCATAAGGATGGCCCAGGTGGCCTCTGTGAGCACCACCCGGGCACCAGCAGGTATCACTCACGCTCTTGCCCGTTGGGGGGGGGGCGGTTGAATTAGCCCCTCCACCGTCCTTTCTGCTTCCTGTTGGCTTTTGGGTAGCACACGCCTTTAACCGAACAGCAGCCTAGAGCCCAGAATTGCTGCTTTAGTGGTCTAACGACAGGGCCAAATACTGCTTTTTCCAGCACAATCGAGCGGCTCACGGATTAGGGACTAACGGCCAAAGGCTCCCACAGTAGGGACCGGAAGGGGCTGAGCCCCACCCTGGAGTGGACTTGCACCGGGTAGGTGTGCGAGAAGCCATTTCCCCACAAAGCACTGGCCTTTGAAGGCCCCCTCAGCCTACCTGGTGTGGCCATCCAGCTGTAGCTCAGCCGTCCCCTCCCGTAACCCGCCCCCCCCTCCCCCAGTGGAATTGTGGAAGTGTGGCGAGTCCATGTTCGGACAATAAAGCTTGTGACTGAGGTACAGGACTCCTGCTGTGGCCTGCGTCTGTCTTGGACACCCTGGGGACAGGACTGGGTCCTAGCTTTGCCCGCTAATTTCTACTCAGATGTGAAGGGTCAATGGAGGTGGTGGGGGTGCTTTAGAGGGGCTGGATTTGAAGGAGGTGGACCATGTCCCTAAGGAATAACCCAAGTTTGTCCTCTGACCTCCACATGTCCATATGTATACCTGAGTGTGCGTGCATGCTCATGCACACACACTCATACACACAGGCGCGCATGCACACGCTCACGCACATACACACAAAAGCTTTTTTTTTGTTGTTGTTTCTCTATGTAACAGCCCTAGCTGTCCTCTGTAGACCAGGCTGGCCTTGAACTCACAGAGATCTGCCTGGCTCTGCCTCCAAGTGGTGGGATAAAGGTGAGTGCCACCACTGCCCAGTAAGCATATTTCTTAAAGTCTGTGGGTGTTATAGGTTTCTATGGCTGTAATAAAACACTATGAGCAACTTGGGGAGGAAAGGGCTAATTTCAGCTTACAGTTCCACATCACAGTCTGTCACTGAGAGGTCAGGGCAGGAACTCAAACAGGGCAGGAACCTGGAGACAGGAACTGGAGCAGAAGCCATAGAGGGGTGCTGCTTATTGGCTTGCTCCCCACAGTTTGCTCAGCCTTCTTTCTTTCTTCTTTTCTTTTCTTTCTTTCTCTCTTTCTTTCTTCCTTCCTTCCTTCCTTTCTTTGTTGTTGTTGTTTTTCAAGACAGGGTTTCTCTGTGTAGTTTTGGTTCCTATCCTGGAACTCGCTCTGTAGACCAGACTGGCCTTGAACTCACAGAGATCCACCAGCCTCTGCCTCCCAAGTGCTGGGATTAAAGACGTGTGCCACCACTGCCCGACTCAGCCTGCTTTCTTATACACAGCAGGATTACCTGCCCAGGAGTGGCACTGTTCCCAGTAAGCTAGGTCCACCTATATCATTCATTAAGAAAATGCCCCACAGACTTACCTACAGGGCAATCTGCTGGGGGCATTTTCTCAGCTGAGGTCCTGTCCTAGTCATTTTTCTACTGCTGTGACAATGCACCGTGACCAAGGCAACCTATAGAATAAAGCATTTAATGAGGCTTACGGTTTCAGAGTGTGCATCTATGACCATTGTGGTGAGGAGCATGGCGGCAGGCAGGCAGGCAGGCGGGCATGGTGCTGGTGCAGTGGCTGAGAGCTCAGATCTGAACCACAAGCATGGGCAAGAGAGCAAGAGACCTGACTGAGAATAGCATGAGCTTTTGAAACTTCAAAGCCCACCCTCAGTGACATCTCCTCCAACAAGGCCACACCTCCTAATCCTTCCCAAACAGTTCCACCAACTGGGGACCAAATATTCAAACATGAGTCTATGGGGGCCATTTACATTCCATTCCCTGGACCCTATAGGCTTGTAGCCATTTTATAATGCAAAACCTGTTAGTCCAACTTCAAAAGTTCCCCATAGTTCTTCAGTCTCAACATAGTTCCAAAGGCTCTTCTGAGACTTCAGGGCAACCTCTTAATTGTAACCCCCTGTAAAACCAAATTACATACTTCCCATAAGTGATGGCGTGGAGAAACTGCCAAACTCTGTGTGTGGAAAGAAAGATTTATTGAGGATCAAACTGACAAGGCTATCACTTGTGGGGGAGCAGAGAGAAGAGCCAGCAAAATGGCAGCAAAGTAGGCAGAGTATATTATAGCTAGCAGGTGGGGATCTGAGCTGATCCAGGCTCTGGGGTTGACCAGGAACTAGGTGCTCTTCCCGAGGTAATTGGACTTTGGGGAGAGGTTATGGGAGGTTTCTGGAGGATTAGGATAGCTCCTGGTAAACAGAAACTCCCCCACCCCCCCGCCTCCCGCCCCCTGCCTCTAAGTTTGTTTGCCGGATAACACTCCTGATGCATTAGAGTGATCACTATAACCATGGGACAGAGTCACTATTAGGCCGTCTTGAAATCTCTGACAACAAATCGAATCCAAAACTCTTCAGTTTCGGCTCAGGCAGAGTCTTAGGGCAAGGGCAGAAAGCAGTCACATTCTTTGCCAAACTATCACAAGAGCGGTTCTCTAGCTCGGCAGTGGTGGCACACGCCTTTAATCCCAGCACTTGGGAGGCAGAGCCAGGCGGATCTTTGTGAGTTTGAGGCCAGCCTGGGCTACAGAGCAAGATCCAGGACGGGCACCAAAATGACACAGAGAAACCCTGTCTCGAAAAACCAAAAAAAAAAAAAAAAAAAAAAAAAAAAAAAAAAAAAAAAACCAAAATAAATTAAAAAAAGACTGGTTCTCTAACCCAGCGGTAATGCTGTTCCCCTCTGAAACTCCTTGAGCTGGACCCCCACAGTCCACAGCTCTCAACATGACTGTTTCATGCTCTTCCTAGACGGCTCACAGCATTCAACACGTTCCTAGTCCACAGTTGTGGAGACGGGGTTGGGAGGGAGGGCTGCTGAGCTGAGGCCCCAGGGCCAGTCAGGAGAGCTGCATATTGGTCCTTCACACACACATTGGGTATCAGATGACAAGAAGGGGTGGGGCCACGGCCACTGTAGTGCCTGGTGTCCATCACTTTATGGGCTCCAGGTGAGGGGGTTACACCCTTCCCTTCATGTGCCTGAACCTGATGAGTTCTTGGGCCCTATTTTTCTGATAGTTTTTTGTTGTTGCTTTTCAAAACAGGGTTTCTCTGTATAACCCTGGCTGTCCTGGAACTCACTCTGTAGACCAGGCTGGCCTCGAACTCACGGAGATCTGCCTGCTACTTCCTCCCAAGTGCTGGGACTAAAGGTGTGTGCCACCAAATCCAGCTCCTAATAAGAATTTTAAGCACCCATGTATCCCTACAGTCTTTGTTCATCCTGAAGGGTGGCACCCTTATTAAATTTTTTAAAATATATTTTTTGAAACAAACAAATATATTTTTGGCTTTTTGAAGCAAGATCTCTACATAGCCCTGGCTGTCCTGGAACTCACTCCGTAGACCAGGCTGGCCTCAAACTCACAGAGAGATCTACCTGCCTCGCCTTCTCAGTGTTGGGATCAAAGGCGTGCACCACCACACCCGGCTTTCTGCTCCCAGGAATAAGTCCCATGCTAGTCTGTGCTGCCTGAGTGGTGCTGGATGGATGATGGTGTCTGCAGATCCATTCAGGAACCATCATCATCTGCCCCCAAAATGGATTCAAATGGTGGTAAAATGGGGCCTCTTGGGGGGTGAAACACAGCCCGAAAGAGCAGTTTTACCCAAGATTGAGTAACTCACAGTAGGGCACAGCCTGTTGTCGGTATTAGCTTGCACAGAAAATTTAGAGTCAGCCTGGGTCGCATGAGGGAGGGAGAGGAAGAGAAGGAGAAGAGGATGGGGAGGCAGAGGAGAAAGAAGGGAGGGAGGGGAAGTGAGGAGAGAGAAGATGGGAAGGAGGAAGGGGCAGAGGAGGAAGAGAAAAATGAGAAAGGAGGTGAGTGAAGAGGAGAAGGAAACAAAGTATACATATGCATCATCTACAAGACTTAGAGATAGTCTTGCCTGTAATGCACAGAACTTACCACAAGGTGTCGCCCTCGGCTCTTGCACCTTCTGGTCCAGCCCCTTATCTGGAGCACAGAAGGCTTATTATTGGCAAACCAGCACGGGAAAGGGAAGACATAGGTGTCTCCCTCCTGACCCTAGAGTCCCCTGTCCCCAGGAGCCACCAGGCTTCTATGTGGGTATCCATCTGTCCACCCATCAACAGAAGCCAGCTAGAGAGGGGACATGCGTTCCATATCCGGGACTCCTTCAGGTAGGACTTGATGCTCCTGGGCTGACCCCCCACACACACTTCCTACACCCCAGTTCCTTGTCTAGCAAATTTCCCTGAGGGTGACTCAAAGTGTCTTCATTAAGGTCCTTGCTGAATCAAGGCAGCATACTTCTAGACTTTTCTCTGTAACCCTGAGCAAGGCGTCCCATCCTTTCACATAACAGCAGAAGGAAGGACTTGCTGTCCCCACGCTGTCCCCAGGGTCACCCTCAGAGCCCCTTCCCTGGCTTAGTGGCTGCCTTTCCCTCTGCCTGGCTGGAACCACTCTGCCCTGGAATTCGCAGGCTGTTCAGGTACTAGATACATTTTCCTCGTTCCTCACTCAGTCCACCGCACCTGCCCCACAGTGAACCCACTGCTTTCTGCTCTTCCCCGCTGGTCAAAGCTCCAGTTGTCAACTTGACACACCTAGAAAGAGGGAACCTCAGCTGAGGAGTCGCCTCTACCAGACGGTCCCGTGACCGCGTCTGGGGGGCCGTTGGCTTGGTTGCTGGTTGGTGTCCGAGGGCTCAGCCCACTGTGGGTGGTACCATTCCTAGACAGGTGGGGCTGGCTAGAGAAGAAAGGTAGCTGAGCGAGCCAGGGGAAGCAAGCCAGTGGGCAGCACTCCTCCATGCCCTCTGTTTCAATTCCTGCCTTCAGCTTCTGCCTCAGGTTCCCCCAACAGTGAACTGTAACCTGTAAGCCAGATAAGCTCCCTGCCCCCAATTTTATTTTAGTCAGTGTTTCATTACAGTAACAGAAAGCAAATTAGGTCACCCCTCCATCCCATCCTAACCTCTTTCCATACCCACTCCGGCCTGGGCCGCAGTTTCTAGCTCAAGCCTTACAGAGAAACCTTTCCACGTAAGCACATGCCTCACACACTCACACGGACACATACACCTACACACATGGACATCCACTGACACAGTACATGTGAACACATATATTCATAATTAACCACACATCAAATACACATGTACACGTGTGTACATATTAACATCTACACATACAGACATGCACGCAATACCACACACACACACACACAAATCCATATATGCACACATGTATCTATACATATACATATATATATTATATATTACATATGCTTGCAGTGTGATGGCTGTTCTTGGTTATCAACTTGACTACATCTGGAATCAACTAAAACCCAAACATGTAGGGTACACCTGTAAGGGATTTTTGCTTAATTTGAAGTAGGAAAAGGCATACCATTAATCTGGATTTGTTTGTTTTCAGACAAGGTTTCTCTGTGTAGCTTTGGCTGCCCTAGAACTCACTCTGT